>NC_056743.1:646396710-646447887 GCF_019279795.1 Protopterus annectens
AAAAACCCCCGGGGTGACCCCCATTGGGCCCCCAAAACCCTTTTTCTTGTAAATTGGTTTTATACCTAGTTTAGTGAGTTTAGCTATAATTCCAGAATGGGGGATGGTGTCAAAAGCCTTGGCGAGGTCAAGATAGGCTGTGTGAACCACCTTACCCTCATCCACGGCTTTGGTAACTGCCTCAAAGAAGTCAATCAGGCTCAGGAGACAGGATCTGCCTTTCACAAACTCGAACTGGGTGGGATCCAGAGTTTGGAGGTTACCAAGGTCTTTGTTGAGGAGTTCCATGGCCTTGCAGACCAGGTTCGTCACGCGAATAGGTCGATGGTTCCCAGGATCAGTGCTGGCTCCCCCTTACTTACTCACCGTTACCACACTTACCTCAGAGTTAGACCTGTTAACAGTCCGCCAAGTGTTTACTTACCCTTGTAAAAAGCTGCCGTTCGGGTTTCTGCAGTTTCATTCTTTTCTTCTTGGTTATTTGAAAGTTGGCTATGTGACAGTCTATCATTAGAAGTAGACCCGTGTGTGTGCGCGTATGTAAGCCCACTGCCACAACAAAGAAGTTTAGACGAGAACAGCAGTATTCAAGATTTAATGTTCTATCTCCCAACCCTCCAAGCACACATTTCAGCACTCTGCATTTTGAGTGCTGACATTTCAGTAGGAAGTCCTTAAAGGATGCTACCACTGTTAAGGACTGAGCTAGGGAGTTTCAGCCATCTGCTTTCTCAAACACTGGGGAAAGTAAAAAAGTTGCAGGACTCTAGGGACGTAGAGGAACACAATGAAGAAGCAACTATGTAGCAGGAACATGTTCAAGCTCAAGTTTCATTCCACAAACATCTAAAAATGGTCTTAAAAATAGCTCAAGGCAGAGATGCCTTTAAATGAGATGAGAAATGCCAAGGAAGATCAGACACTAAATGGAGACTGCCAGGGAAGCCCAGGCTGGAGCAGTATGGACGAATGTAAGGAGGAAGAAACAAAGTTCAGCAGTACAGAAGCAGGGTTACGTAACTCGAACAGCTCAAGTTCAGAGGTTTTGCGACAGAGTGGCTTGATGTCTTAGATCACATGCTAGATGTTACAAGTGCTCATGTATTATAAATCAGACAGTCATCTTCCAGAAGGTACAGATTGATGAGAAGTTTATTCCCTAGACACGGGAGTCTGAGACATGAGGTTTCATTGTCATCAATTTTTACTGAGACTGATTGTCCTCTTCTGGGTCACCAGGGGAGTACTTGAATGTCTATCATGCCCTGGTCTCCTCTAAAAATAAAGGTACAGAATTGCTAAAGTCTGACAAAGTACAGTTTTATACCTACCATAAATGTAGATGTCCGAACAGGAATGCATCTGCAGTCCTTACAAATGGGTTGTCCTGTCATCAGGCAGCCCTTCGGTCGGCCGGATTCCAAAGTCTGGGTCTGGCCTCGGGCTGGTGTCGCACTTCACCCGACGTCATAGCTGCAGTTCTTCGGGTATAAAGGCATCATCCGACGCCATTTTCCTCAGTGTTTCTTGCCCCAGATGCCAGTTGCCCTCTTGGATAGCTAAATTTTGGATAGATGCCAATGTTTCCAAATAGTAGAAGGCAAACACAAACAATAAGCATGTATGTACATATATACAAACAAATACACCATAAGAGATCCCCCCCAGCTAGCTATTGGATGGGCCAATACCCTAGGAATACCACAGAGGGGAAGGAGGGTGGGTAATCCTGACTGCAGATGCATTCCTGTTCAGACATCTACATTTATGGTAGGTACAAAACTGTACTATGTCCTTCAAGGATGCATCTGCAGTCCTTACAAATGGGTAGAATACCATAGCCAAACTAGGGGAGGAGGAAGAAGAAATTATGGTGTAGTTAGGATCCCTTGCAAAACAGCAGTGGCAAACCCTGCTCGGGATCTAGAGTATAAAGGTAAGTTATAATGCTTGGCAAATGTATGCACGGAGGTCTAAGTAGCAGCCTCTATAATGTCCTTGGTAGCCACTCCTCGTAAGAAAGCTGTGGTAGTGGCTGTAGCCCTTGTAGAATGAGGCCTTATGTTCTGTGGAGTTTGCTTTCCATGGTAGGAGTAACAGAATCTGATGCAATTTCCTATCCACTTGGAGATTGTCTGTTTTGAAATTGCTTTTCCTTCCCTTCCTGTTGCATATGCTACCAGAAGCTGGTCAGTTTTTCTATTGCTCTTGGTTCTGTCCAGGTAGTAACGCAACTGTCTATGTACATCCAAAGTCTGCAGCAGTCTTTCCCCCCTGTTCTGTGGATTGGGGAAGAAGGTAGGTAGGTGGATAGCCTGGTTTAAAGACACTCTGGATACCACCTTAGGCATAAATGTAGGATTTGTTCTCATGGACACTCTATCTTGATGGAAGATTAGGAAGGGTTGTACTGCCATTAAAGCCTGTAGCTCAGAAACCCTTCTTGCTGAGGTAATTGCCAGCAGAAAAGCAGTTTTCCGGGATAGGTGTTGAAGATCTGCTGTTGCTGCTGGTTCGAAAGGGGGGAGTGTCAATTTTTCTAGCACAAAGTTCAAGTCCCATGCTGGTAATGGTGGTTTCCTAGGAGGTTTTACATTTTTTATTCCTCTCAAACTGCCTGAGTAGAGGATGCGAGAAGACAGGTGGATCGAAGCTGTATTCTGCAGAAATAGCTGATGCATGTATCTCGATGGAGGAGTAGGACAGGCCTGCATGGAAAAGCTCTGCCAAATACTCCAGGATGTTGGCAATGTCTACCTTTGACACATCTTTTCCCCTTTCAGTACTCCAAATGAGAAACCTTTTCCATTTTCCTGCATAGTTCCTTCTTGTTGAAGGTCTGCGGGCCTCAAGGATAATGTCTTTAACCCTTTGGGATAAATCTGGGTTAGTTGCTCTTATGTAATGTTCCAGGCAGTCAGCTTCAGAGTTTTCAGGTTTGGATGCAGGGTGTTGTAGCCGCTCTGAGTTGACAGCAAAGGAATCAGGGGTAGTGTCCACATCTGCCCCGGACATGCTCCTCAGTAATGGGTACCAATGTTGTCTTGGCCAGTCTGGAGCTATCAGAATGATCCTTGGATGTTCCTCTTTGATTTTCAATAGCACCTTGTGCATCAAAGGAAGAGGTGGAATGCGAGGCTGTCAGGCCTTTCCAACTGAAGGATAGAGAGTCCACCTTCCAAGCAAGTGGGTGGTACGTCCTTGTGCAGAATTTCTTGAGCTGGTGATTGAGTGGGGATGCGAATAGGTCTATTTGTGGCAGTCCCCATTTCCTTGTGATGACCTTGAAGATGTCCGGTGTAGCATCCATTCGTGAGCATCCGAGGTAGTTCTGCTTAATATGTCTGCTAGGATGTTTTCTTTTCCCGGTACAAAAATTGCTTGTAACTGAATGTTGTAGCTCAGAGCCATATTCCATAGGTCCAGTGCCATCCAGCATAGAGGGTATGAATGAGTGCCTCCCTGTTTGTTGATGTACCACATGACTGTGGTGTTGTCTGTCCTTATCAACTGCCCTTCTTGGAGGAATGGTCTGAAATTCTGGATTGCTAGTTTTACTGCCAGCATTTCCTTTTGATTTATGTGCAGGTGCAGCTGATCTGGAGTCCATAAGCCTTGTATGCACTTGTCCAGCATGTGGGCCCCCCAACCGAGGTCTGAGGCGTCCGTTGTGATGGTTTGGCTTGGTTGTATGCTGTGGAAGGGCAAACCTGGGTTTGACTGGCATGCCTGAGCCCACCATAGGAAGTCTTGTTTCAGGCATGGTTTTAGTGGTATTTTGGTTTCTAGGCTGTGCCTGTGTTGAGACCATAAATTCTTCAGGTACCACTGTAGCTTTCTCATATGCAGTCTGGCATGAGGGACCAGGATTATGCAGGATGCCATGAAGCCCAAGGCCTGCAGTACTTTCCTTGCTGTTAGTTTGTTCTGCTTTGTTAATGCCAAGAAGTAGAGAGGAAGTTGTTCTTGTTTTTCTGCAGTTAGGAATGCCATCTGTTTTACTGTGTCCAATTCTGCACCTAAGAAGGTTATTCTTTGGGATGGTATCAGTCTTGATTTTTTTATATTGACTGTATATCCCAGGGCTTGTAGTAAGCAAATGACTCTTTGTAAGTGTTCCGTTAGCTTGTTTTTGTTGTCCGCTTGTATCAAGCAGTCGTCCAGGTATGGATATATTTGGATTCCCTGAAGCCTGCAGTGAGCGATTACTGATGCCAGGCATTTCGTGAACACTCTGGGCGCAGTAGATAAGCCAAAGGGCAATGCTGAGAATTGAAAATGCTCTGATCCTGCAAGAAATCTGAGGTATCTTCTGCAATTTGGTCGTATGGGGACGTGCAGGTATGCCTCCTTGAGATCTAGAGTCACCAGCCAATACTCCTTGCCCAGCATGGGAAGAAGTTGCTGTAGGGTCAGCATTTTGAATTTTGGAACAATGATGAATGTGTTTAAAGCGGACAGGTCGAGAATAGGCCTCCAATTTTTCTCTTTTCTTGGTACCAGGAAGAGTCTGGAGTAAAATCCCTTTCCTTGTTCCATAGATGGTACCCTTTCCACAGCTCTCATCTTTGCTAATTGAGCTATTTGTTTTAGAGCTTCTGTCTTTTGATTTGGTGGTAGGTTTGGCATTCCTCTTTTTCCTGGTAAAGTATGGAAATGAAACCTGTAGCCTTGGTCTATAGTTTGCAAAATCCACTTGTCTCTTGTGATGTAGTGCCAGTTTTTTGAAAATAAGGCTAACTTTCCGCCTAAGGGTGCTGCAATTTGTTCCCTGGTAGGCGGTGCCAGAGCCAAGTCACTGTGATTGTCCTGTTGCAGTGGTAGTAGTTGTGTCTGTGCCTCGCTGGTTGTTGCCTTGCCACTGGCGTCCCCTGTAGGCACCTCCTCTGGATTATTTTCTGCCTCTCGAACGCCTATTCCTGCCTCTCTGTGTTTTAGAGGAGTCTGGAAAGGACCAATTTTTGGAAGGCCAGTTCCTGCTAAACCTTGGAGGCTGAACCTGTAAGAAGTCTTTCACTGTTTGTACAGATTTTGCCTTCTCTTCCATTTTCTTCAGTACCTGCTGAGCAGGAGAACCAAATAAACTGACCTTATCCATAGGAGCATCTAATAGTTTTGCTTTAACATGATCCGGCAAGACCTGTTCTTTCAACCATGCATGCCTTCTTATAACTGTGCCAGTCATGGCTGATCTAAAGGAAGCCTCCAGTGCATCATAGCCACATTTTAAAGAATGGTTACTAACCTGCTGAATGTTATGCACCATTTCTAGAACATATTTCTTATCTAAAGAATCATCAGAGGACAGTTTCTTAGTTAACTGATCAAGCATAAACTCCTGGTATTGGATCATATGAAACTGACAGTTCAATGCCCTAGCTGAGAGAGTAGCAGAGGTGTATACTTTTTACCCCATCTCTCTAAGGACCTGGATTCCCTTTCAGAGGGAGGGTTTTAACTGAGGTCGGCTACTGCCTTATGCCCCTGGGAGATAGTCTCGATCTGCAAAAGGAGCCTTGTATAAATGGTGATGTGTGTCCGGGACCCTGTAAAACCTATCGGGCTTAGCAGGGGCTGGAGGTAAAGTGTCAGGAGCAGTGCAAGCATCATTAAATGCATCATCTACAACAGGAAGAACTGGAGGTATATCTAAAGGCCTATGTTGTGGTAAATGCAAAAAAGTCCTAAGCCTTTTCCTTGAGTCTGAGAAATCTTGCCCCTGCCATTGAAATTGCTCTCTCATGGCATGTAAGGTTTCCCCAAAGGAAAATTCCTCTGGTGGAGAGGCAGAAGGAATCGATTCCTCAGCATCGGAGTCTTCATAAGTAGAAAAAGGAGCCTCTGGATAGTCTGTATTGTCTGAATCATCAGAAGAATCATCTGAGGACACTGGCTCAGGGGGCTCTGCTCTAGGTCTCTTTTCTGGAGGAGGTTGAGAGGCCCTATCTGGATGTGGTTGGGATCCCCTTATTAAAGAGATGAGATCCTCTGCTAGAGTAAGCATTTGGGAACTGGAACTGGGCCTGTGAGAGGGCCGAAACAGAGACACTCGCGGTTTGCTTAACCACGGTTTCGGCCGAAACCGCGGACCGCGAGTGTCGGTCCTTTTTGCGCTTAACAACTTGTGAAGTCGGAGGATCCGACGGCATTATGTACGCAAATTCTGAACCGAAAAACTGTTCAGCAAACTCCGACCGATGACTAAGCGTCCGTCGGTTGAAAGAAGCACAGGCAAAACAAGCTGCTACGTCGTGGTCTGGGCCTAAACAAAGATTTCCACTCTTACTGCTTACCTTATGAGGTATTTGTTTCCCACAAGTTAAACAGTTATTCACTTTTTCTGACATCGGCTGAGGCAAGAAAGAGTCCCCAACGGGGTACTTAGCTTTTTAGAAGTCTTTGAAGTAGTATTCGGTAGTAGTAATCTCTGGATCTGACCGACCGGCACTTGCGAACAGCTTCTACTTCGGGCGCCACGCGGCAAGAAAGACTGAGGAAAATGGCGTCGGCTGATGCCTTTATACCCGAAGAACTGCAGCTATGACGTCGGGTGAAGTGCGACACCAGCCGAGGCCAGACCCAGACTTTGGAATCCGGCCGACCGAAGGGCTGCCTGACGACAGGACAACCCATTTGTAAGGACTGCAGATGCATCCTTGAAGGACATCAGAACAAGCCTTGAAGCTCTTGGTTTCTTTTTTGTAAGAAAACCCAGTTGTACCACCTCCGGCTGCATCAAACGGTAGAAGAATAAGTTATATTATGAAGGTACAGATAAGGAGGAACCTTAATATGTTCTACAGATGGCAGATGTTCTATCATTACCAAAGGACGGGTCACAGTCTACAAGGCCTCTAAGTTCTTGTACTACTGCAGACTTTTAGCTGCTGCCAGTTTGATATACGAAAAGCTGGTGCAGATGCAAAATGCTTGACAGCCGCTTTTGGCACTCAAGGTAAGGACATTTCTGCACTATGTTATATGCAAATGATAGGAGCAGATGTCAGCAAAGTTTGCAATCTGCGTATTTTGTGAGCCAGACAATGGAGTTAGTTTTGATGTCTGAGAAAAACGTGCCAAAAATAGAAGGCCTGAGGCAACTCATAGAAGAATATTGAGTGAAGCCCAGTACCAGCAGAAAGAAACAGAGAGCCACAGTGAGAAACTTAATAGCCATCTAAGTGACAGGCAGTACTTGTAGGAAAAAGAAATTTAGAAAACCAGCCCATCAGGCCACCAGTAATACAAACAACTAATCACATCAGTGATTTTACATTAAACACTGTGCTATAAAACCTCATTAAGATTCTAATAAAATGTGCATGCTACTTGGGCAAAGCTATCAAGCATTTTTCACAAGTCTGTCTGGCTAATGCTACTAAAAATAAAGTACCAGCTGCCATGCAACTACCCTGCTCTGCTAAGCGGTGAAAAATGCAGGCATCAAAGGGATGGGACACACACTTTTCTCCTCCACAAAAGAAGTGGGAACAGAGTCAAAATTTAAAAGTTAAAACACACACACATACATACTTTAAACTCGCCATCAAGACCTCGGGAGTCTGCAAACATCCTCACATAATTGTGACAAACTATTTACTACCCTTCAGCATAATGCAAGCTTTGGCATACACACATCCCATGCATGCAGTGTGCCTTAGGAAGCTTAGCATCAAGCCTTCAGGAATCTGCAAGCATCCTCACATTAACAGAAGATGCATATATACATTTCAGAGTATGTACAAGAAAAAAGTGACAAGCTCCATTCCCTACAACGTACTGTGCAAACCTTAAACACACATCCCATACATGTACATTAAGAAGCTGTCCCTAATGAAAAGGAACAGTGAAGAGAGGCCACTTGAAGCAGACCAGTCCTACAATGCCATTACTTAACCAAAAGTTGCGTTTTAAACAATGGCATGGTCTAACAGCACCAATACATTCCTTGAGAATATAGCAAGACTAATCCACATGCATTTGTGGATTACTGTTTAAAACCTTCAAGAATCTGCTTTAAGGTTTAAGGCCCTAGAACAACATTAACTCGTAAAACTATTACTATCCAAGTATTCTAATATGCCAGGGCATGAGACAGAAAAAATCCTAAGCATCTGTCAAGGAACTTTGTCATTTTTCCATTGTCTGCCAACCATCAGTTCCCCTGTTGCCCCATCATTCAACAGGGGTAATTATCTAGGCTCAGGACAGTACTGTGCTCTTTCCTGCTGCTCCAACCACTAAAGCAGAGATTGCACTTCTGAGCCCATCTGGTGCATGCGTGCTAAGTCAGCCTTGTGTGCAGCTGACTTAAGGCTCAGGATGAGTTTTGCTAGCCTCTGTTAGGAAGCAGCAAGCATGGCAGGCATAAAGTTAACTGTCCAGAATGCCCAAAGACTTGATCGTTAGTAGTTAATAAAGCTGATGACATTTAAAAAAAGAAGTACCTGAAAACCCACAAAAGGCACTACATATAAGAGTTTACAGCAGTATCACATTAAGAAAAAACTGACATTACTGAAGAAATAATTGTCTGGCAGAGAGAGTTGAGAGGTGAAGCCAACACCACTTCCACACAATAAAATTGTACTGTACTTTATACACAGAGAAAAGGTTGTGTGTATCCTGTCCAGTTCTCAGCATGGGGCTGAGAAACTGGAGATGTACATGTTCACAGTTACTCCAAACGGGAAGGACACACTGTGCATACACAGAAACAGCCTAAACTAAAAGGAAAGTACTGGCACAGCAAAACATAAATGAGACTGTCAGGCTCCTTTGTTTCCCTACAAGGATAATGGGAATACTGGACACAAAATGCTCCACTCAGAATAAAAGTCAACTTCTGCCATGCTGTTATCCATGATGGAGAAATGTTTCTCTTAACCATCAAGCCAATTCCTAGCCAGTGTCATACAAAGGAGGCATAAACATTCACACTGCAATCCAGACCCATACTGTACTTGAGAGCAGCTGTGGTGTATTAAAAAAAAAAATAAAGTTTATAAAATAGCTTCTGCAAACCTTCTAGCATGCGCTGCCTCACAGCAAATTAAGTCAAACAGCTTTCTACCCAGGACATCCTACAAACTTACACAAAGATACCAACGCTCCTTACAGCAGACAGATAAGGAAACTAGCAGCAGAATGCAAATGAATCTGCAGACAGCCTCTACATATCTGAGCACAATCTGTGATCTCCACTGATGGGAAACGCTCCCTCTCTTCCCCTCCCGGCAAACTCAAGTTATTCTCTAATGCTTACCAGCCTGTGGCAAAGCTATTTAGATAACCCCTCCTCCCAAATGGCAGAGCGCCTGCATTTTGAATTTTAATTCTGTTGTGGTGGGAAACTGCGTGTATTAAATGACGCATTACTATCATTAATCTATACACAGAATTACTGCATCCTGGTTAGACATGTATATTACATACACTTCTAGACGAAAAATAAAAACTTTACAGAGCTGCTTATTACAGAACTCTTGTCAATGCACATTTAAATCTGAACCTAGGAGAAGATTCTGTACTTTTAACTACATTAATTCTCACATTAAGAGGTCTACACCCCAAAGTTCTCACCATCTTTTAATAAATGATACAGCTGTAATGGGATGTCTGTATATAATGGCTCTGAAACCACATTACATTTTTCTCGGCCTCCTTTATTCCAGCTGGAAGCTACAATGATGTAATAACAGTAGATCAGGAGACCAGTTCTCCTTGGCAACAGGACACTAATGGACAGCTGGTGGGTGGGAACACAGAACATAACACACTCCGTACACATGACTAGTTAGTCACAAGGGAGTCTGATGTCTTTTACTCCTACTCAGCAGGGAATCTCTGAAGGAACAGAGAAGGAAAGAAAAGTGACAAATA
The DNA here is from genome assembly GCF_019279795.1 of Protopterus annectens. Taxonomy (NCBI): domain Eukaryota; kingdom Metazoa; phylum Chordata; order Ceratodontiformes; family Protopteridae; genus Protopterus; species Protopterus annectens. Next base: position 646,406,593 of record NC_056743.1, read on the forward strand.
CAGGCTTGTAAGAAACAGTTCAGAAAGGGAGAAGATAACGGAAAAGAATTACACAACCTATCCACAGATCTCAATAACAAAATGGAGGCATATAATGCAAATGAAAAAAAGGATTACCACTTAGGGACTTGGGTCAAGCAGTAAAAAGGAGATTAAGACAGCAGTTCAAAGTTCCCTCTTTCCTAAAGGGATTTTACTTTACAAATCCGGGATGCCGATTCTTAAACTTTACTAGACTATATGTATGTATATATGTGTGTGAGCATTGCTTGATGAGGGAATCAGAAATATCAAAGAGCAGAGATAAAAGTTCTGCATGTTACATTTTCCCCATAAGTGCCAGCCACCTAGTTATAAAACAAACGAAGGTCAACTCATGTCTTTGTGTAGTACCTGGTAAATGCCGTAGAAACCGCAGACATATGCACCTTTGTGACCAGCAAGTCAGTTTCCCACTGGTACAATTCCAGTGCGGAGTAGAATGACTCTGAACCTTCAGTCTCCAAAATATTTAAAGGAAAACCACACCCACAGACTCAAAACATATTTCATCATGGTTTGGGCGTTTCCTACATTTTACACTCTGGGACTAATTTACAGGTTTTTAATTTTTTTTTATATATATATATATATATATATATATATATATAATTTCTGAGTCTGACCACATGGCGTCTGGTATCTTGTAGTAATTCTGATTGTTTACTCTGCCTCTAGGTATCTCACAATGCAGTGCTTGCCTGTAAAAAAAAAAAAAAAAAAAAATTACATCACGCAGGCCTCTCTCTTCCTTACGCTAGTCACTGCATTGATTTTACATGCATACACTGCTGTCTTTCAGTTTTAAGTCACATTTCATGCCGTTCAATGACTTCTTAAAAGACAGAGTGCAAATGCCACAGAACAAACTTTCAAAGTGCTTTTTACTGTTCCTCTTTTTAGGAAGGCTAAATTAGACTTTCGTGAAGCCTGAATTGTACTAGTTTGACTCGTCTCCCACTCCCCTTTACACAACTTCCTTAGCTGTCAAACTGCTAAGGGTAATTTGAGCTACTACCTGCTGTATAAACAGCCCAAAGCAGGAGATGCATGTACTGTTTCCTTGTTCTAGACTTTACTTTCTGTATGGGTAGGGGAAGGACCAAGGGAGCTGTGACATCATAGCATGGGTGGGTTTTTAAGACAGTCGTGGTGATGTCAGTTTGGGGAGGGGAATTGGCTAGGAAACCATCTGTATTCATTGGCCTTGATGACATCAATGACTTGGAGACTGCAGCAAGCTTTCCCAGGGTGGGATAAAAGTTTTTTTGAAAGTGAAACTACCACAGTACAGTAAGGTACTGTTCTAGTGGAAAGAAACAGTAGATTTAAAATATTTTAAACGCTGTCTTGTTTACTCATAGCAGGGATAATAAATATGGAGAAAAAGGACAGAAAAGTCGAACATTTAATAATAGAATCCTGTTGTCCTTTAACAACATCCCTCAATGTGGAGCAAATGGGCAAAATGTGGAACAAAATTACACTAAACTAGAAGTTCTATAATGGGTCTAATGAGTGTCGAGTAGAGGGGAACAATGACATCTTTTTTCCTGGATGAGAACCCTTTTATGATAAAGGTGTGCCACGTAGAAGGACTTCCTGACTACTGTGGTGATGTAACTATCAAAGGAGAGACTACTGTCCACCTGGGTCCCAAGGTCTCTTATCACACATTCGGTGTTAAGTAGATTGCTGCCTATGTGGTAGTTCATGGGTACAGAGTTTTTACCAAAGGGGATGACACTGCACTTTTTGGCATTGAGCTTGAGGCCATGGCTCTGACACCAGGCATCCGTCTAAGCGAGGCCCTTCTGTAGGATATCCACATCATTTGGGGACTTGACTATGGCTCCTAGTTTGCAGTCATCTGCAAACTTCGTTAGCCAGAGGCCTTCTGTGTTAGCCTGTACTTCAGAGAAGTAGATACCAAACAGGAGAGGTCCCAGGACGGAACCCTGTGGTACTCCACTTGTCTCTGCTTTGAGGTCAGATTTGGAGTCTGCAACTTTATGCTTAAAAAAACTCCATTTCTGCTATGGCAGACAGCATTCATTATGTACTTAAAATCTCTCCCTCAGTTACTAATAAATTTATACACCTTCATTCTACTCATCTTTAGGGTATAGCATACTAAAAAATTTACAAGGGGAGGATAAAAGCTTGCCCATTTCTCAGTACTACTGCCATCTTCATAGCTGGTAAGTGCATCTGGGTTACTGCCTCTAATAATGAAGTTCTGATGCCACGTTCTGAAGTTTTCTGTTTTTGCTTCCATTACCTAGACTCGTGTGTGTGGATTCTAACATTAATACATATGTAGTAATTTAGGGGTCTTTGAAGTTTGTGTTTATTTTCATCTTCACTACACAAAAAAAAAAAAAAAAAAAAAAAAAAAAAAACGTTTTACTATTCACACGTCCCAGTAAAGAAGCCTGATCTCATCATTACTTACCTTGGGATAAAGATGCAGCAAGCAGTTTATTCAGAAAAAGGTCATTTTATTACGGCCCTGAACTTATGATGTAAGAACGCACCCTCCTGTATATGTTATGAAACAAGAAAACTAGGATGGAGCCTCAGCACTTGTGGAAAGGCCTCCCTTGGTTCTGCGATTCCAATCATTCTGCGCTTCTAGGTCAGATGACTTTGTACCCGAGCACATGCTCCTCCTTCACAAATTAGGCATCCAATAAAAAAAAAAAAAAAAAAAAAAAAAAAAACAAGACACAGGCAATACCCCTTAATCCCACCCCTTAAAGTACAGCTTTTTCCAGTTAACTGTTTTTTCTCTGATCACTCTTCGCCATTTCTTCATATCACAATGCCTTTCCAATTAAAGAGACTATTCCAAAACTTCAAATTTATTCACAACATCCAGCTTATACAATCTACTTCTACCCTTATGTTTCTTCTCTTTTTCACATTCCATTTCTTTGGATAAATACCTGAATTCAATTCAACTTCAGAAATAAAAAGACAGCCTAAACGGTTCAAACTCCTTCACAGAATGTATGCTAAACCCTCTATATCCCTAGACCTTCTAAAATGTGAACTTTATACCCAAATCTGACCATATTTGCCCACAACTGTAGTTTCAAGTGCTGAATAAGCACCACCACACCAAGCATGCCCTTAAAACTGCACAAAAAATGCTCATAGCACCTGTGGTAAGATCAAGCTGCTCCAGGCCTGGCTGTGTGCTGGTACTTGAACATACGAACATGAAAATCCCAAATCCTTTCTTGCCCCAGATACACAGGAAGGTTGGTTATAAAGATGGACTTGGGGGACAAAATGAAAAGGGTAAAGATTAGGCAAAAAGGGATTCCAACTTGGCCTAAAGTAATATACAAAAGGACAACTAGGGAAATTGAGGGAGGATGCACATACAGAAACAGTGATCCATTTAAACCTCTACTGTAATGGTATTTTTTCCCAGAACTGTAATATGTTCATTAAACCACTGTAGCAATAATGCTGAGAGATATACAAATACCAGCTCTTTAGGAAAACTGGGGGAGGGGCTGGCATGAGATATAAAACTGGAGTCCAGCAACCACTGAAGTATGACTCTGGCAAATCTTGCCTTTGCTACAAGGCAGTCAATCCGCTTGGCACCTACAGGTGCATAATTTCTAGCAGAATAGGCTTTGTGACCTTAGAGGGGTTTTCCAAAAGAAGAGGAGAAAAAAAAAAACAAAAACAAAAAGGAAATGGCAAGGGAAAGGCATCGTAACAGTCTGCTTGGATAATGTCAGGATTTTTTGTTTGAACTCTCAAGGGTAATGAGCAATTGATCACATTTCCTAACTGCTTTAGTCACATCCAAGTAAAATCTTGGATATCCAGCAAATGAGTCCTTTGACCCTTAACTTGCAGGTCAGGAGAAAATGCAGGATGGTGAACAGACCAATTCAGAGATATTTCAGTAAGTATTTTAGGCATAAAAAAGGACAGGTTAGTTTTAAAGGATACCTTTGTACTTGTGGACCACCAAAACAGGAATAGATAGGAGGGTCTGCTTCAAGGACATAATTCAAGGCCTGTGGGGTGGGTTCTGATATGCAGAGCACCTTTAAGAACGGTTTAACCTCAAAATGCGATACAAACAGGAATCCATAGGTAGACATGCTGAAATAGCTGAAAAGTGTACCTTAACAGAAGTACAAGCCTAGCCAAAATTGGGCAGCTCTCAAATACTAGAGGACAAAGTATCCCTGTTTGATGGGCGGTACAGTTTTTTTCTAGTTTCAAAACAGAGCATATTTTCCATCATGGAATATATAATTTTTTAATTTCATGTTTTCTAGCCTTATTTTCTGTATTACCCCCTCTGAATAAAGATGGCCAAAAGAAACTAAAAGCCCATCATTAATAAATACTGTTGAGACTGAATATCTTCAGATTCAGATCAACTAGGAAGCCCTTCTGCTGTGTGAGCAGTTCATTCCTGTGGAGTAAATATTTGGCAACTGTCCTTAGCCGGGTGGAAGAAGAGAGAGAATCAACATTATCTTGGCCCAAAGGGGATGGGATTCTGCTTCTGAATCTTCAGGAGGAACTTTCCTCGCCATGGGAAGAAGTGGGTATTAATTTCACTAGGCATCTTTGGAAGGAAGGAATCCTGAAGCAAAACAGTAGGAATTGATTGTTCAGAGTGGATGCGAAAGATCTACCTTATGGATATCCACTTGCAGGCAATCTGAAGGAAGACCTCTCTGTTCAGCATCTATTTGTGAAGATTTGTCCTGGATCAGCTAATAACTCAGCCAAGGACAGAATGTGAAGGGACTAGAGGAAAAGATTGAACAGCAGCAATACTCCAAGCAATCACTGCTAATCTGCACCAGTGGTAGGATTTTGTACCATCCGGTTTGTTGATTTACCATGTAACAGTAGTGCTGTCCGTTAAAACCTGGAGACCATAGGTGATGAAGACTGGAGAGAGAGGAGAGAAAGAATGAAGGATTTCATTTAATTTACATTATCTCTTCGATCTTATTTTGACCAAAGTTCTGTACCTGAAACTCCCTAAACCAGAATCCTAGGCCAGGTCTGATCCATCCGTAAAGACCATTTGCAAAGGTACAGGATAAAAGGAAAAACTCCTGGGTTTGCTCAGCCTGATCTACTAGAAGTTATTTTTTCATGAAAGGCAAAAACAGTATGATTGCTGCAATATGTCTGAATAAATTTTAGATTTTATTTTATTATTTTACATTTGTTTACCGGGATAGTCCGACTGGATACATGTCCATTTTCAGTGAAGGCCCAGGGAGAAAAGCTCCACATAGGACAAACTTACATAGATTACACAGAAGTTAGCAAACAGCTATAAAAACAAAGTGATTATATACAATGGGTTAGTAGTGTTCCCTAGTAGGGACTCACAATTCTCATGGACAGACAAAAGTAAGACATCAGATTGGAAGCAGAGCTTGGTGATGTAGTTACAAGTTATGATAATTGCAGAATATGCTTTAGTTTATAACTTAATCAGGGTTGGTACATGGGCATAGTTAATTCACTTTTGAGATACTGTTTGAGTTTTTTTTTTTTTGAAGAGACTTTGAGGATTGTAGGGTTATCTAGTTTGGCAACGAATTCCAGATGCCACTGAATTTTCTTCATATCCAGTCTAGCAAATTAAATCACTTGTATTTTGGAAGCTATGTATCCCAGGAATTTAAGAATATCTTTTGCAGAGGTCAGAGAAAGGGACAGAATTGCTTAAAGGCACGCTACCAAAAACACAAGACAGCACCACTCCTTAACGAATATAAAATGCTCCGAAATAAAGTAAAAAAACTCATTACTTCTGATCGCCAAAACTACTTCTCTATACTCCAAAACCATAATAAAAACAACCCTCAAAAATTCTGGAAAGGGATCTCTACTCTCCTCCACCCTAGCAAACCAGATACTCCTTCTCCAGATCCAAATGCTCCACTACTTGATTTAGCGACCCAATTTAATTCTTTCTTTATTGACTCTATTTCCAAATTGACCTCCTCATTCTCCAACACCTCCCTGCTATCCAATACTCCCTCACCCACCCCCACTCTCTCTACTTCTATACCCTACTCCCCACCCACTAACTCCTCTACCCCCTCTTCTACACAAACTCTATCCTCATCTACACCACCCCATAATTTCCCCCCTCCTGGCTGCACCCTCTTCTCACTAAATCCCATACCTACATCTACTATAAAGAAACTACTTCAGAAATTGAAACCATGTACCAATGCTCCTGACAATATCCCTTCTTACTTTCTCAGTATAGCAGCTGAAACTCTTGCCTACCCTATTAGCATCTTAATTAACCGCTCCCTACAAGAATGTACAGTTCCCCAAATCTGGAAACAAGCCTTTATTATACCTCTACACAAAGGTGGCAACAATAACAACATTACTAATTTCCGTCCCATAGCCATCCTGTCCCCCATTTCAAAACTCCTAGAAAAATGTGTCCATCTTCAACTCCTTCCTCACCTCCTAGACAACCATCTTATAACTCCCACACAGCACGGTTTCAGACCTAACCACAGCACTATGACTGCCCTCCTCTCCTTCCTTGAAATTGTAAATAAAGCCCGTGACTCTGGACAAATTGTTTCCACCTTACTTCTTGACCTCTCCAAAGCCTTTGATACTATCTCACACAGCCTGCTCTTAACTAAACTTTCCAATCTTTACCTAACTTCCACCTCTTTGAACTGGTTCTCTAGTTATCTATCTAACAGAAACCAAGCTGTAAAATGGAAAGAAGCCACCTCCACTTTCCTTAGTACCCCTACAGGAGTGCCACAAGGCTCCATACTCGGTCCTCTTCTCTTCAATATTTTTATTAACGACTTCCACAAATCAATCCCATACTCTAGCATCATCCAATATGCAGATGATTCAACTATCATCTGTTCTGCCTCTTCTATCACTACACTACAAAAACTTACTCAAGATGCCTTCTCTTCCACAGAGCAATGGATGCTAAGTAATCATCTAGCCCTCAATGCTAGCAAGACCAAACTAATGTTATTTACTCCTTCTAGAGTCACTCCTCCCGACCTGAATACATTCTTAATTACTAGTCAAAACAACTCACCTCTTGAAATAGTGTCAGAGACCAAACTACTTGGGGTCCAAATCGACAACCAACTCAAATTTAATTCTCACCTGCAAATAAACATCAAAAACACATCAAAAACTTGGCATGCTTTATAGACAGAATGCCTACCTCACATCTGCCACTAAAATCACTCTCTCTACTTCCTTTCTTATCCCTCCCTACTCTATGGTGCCCCACTACTAACTAATCTTCAGTCCTTGTTAAAAAACAGCTTACCTCCTGCTATAATAAAATTGCAAAATTAAGCCACCAGCCATAACTCCTCCACACACCACTGTTTATCCCTCCATAAACTAAAATGGCTAGAACTTCCCAACCAACTATCTTATACTCAACTAACCCTAGCCCATAAACTTATTCAAAACCCTTCCTCTGTCCCTCCCTTTCCTCTGCCTTTAAAATGCACCTACCTAACAGAGTTCTAAGGTCAAATAATCAAAATCTACTAGAAGTGCACAAACCTACTCATCCCCCAGGCAAAAGCCTTCTGTCCTTCAGCCTCGCCGCCTCTGGAACTCCCTACCCCCACTCATCCGCACCACCTCCAACCACTCTACCTTCAAAAGTCTCTTTTTCACATCTAGCATCACAGTGGGAATGCTCATGCTCCCACCCTACATAACTAACTCTACTCATAGTCCTCCAATATCTCATCCTACTTTATATAGCTACTATGTTTGTTCTCTAATCTGTATAATGTTTAACATTTGTTCGATTACTAGTATTTTTCTTCTCAATGTATTAACTGTTATGACTGCTACTGTATATTTGATAAGTTTTCACTTGTATCCTGTCTACATTGTATTAACTCTCTGTACCTACATTTTTTCTGTCAAATGTTGAATGTACATTTTCTTTGTGGAGCTTTTCTCCCCAGGACTCCATTGAAAACGGGTTCTTTATGGCCCAATGGACTATCCTGGTAAACCAACTGCAATAAATAAATAAATAAATAAATAAATAAAAGTTAGTTTCCTGGGGTAGTACACCCTGCTCACAAAAAGATCATTTGCAAGCACAGCCTGGGTGAAGAAATAGTTCACAAACATAAGCAAGCACAGAAATTAGAGTTTAGCAAATATTTGCTCCTTATTTCAATTAATAAAAGAACACAAACCAAGATTCATTTTAGGAGGAAATATAGGAGAAACGCAGCAGGTGAAACAGGAAGTAGAAATAATGTAGGTGAGAGAGAAGTTAGAAAAGTTAGAAACACTGCAATAAAGATGCAAGGAGATGGCAGTCCCTAATCTTAAAGTAGAGGACTGGCTTCACTTACTTGTGATTTGTAAAAAATGGAAAGCACAAAGTTACAGTATTAAGCAATAGTAATAAACAGTCCAAAACTTCAGATATTAATTCCTCTTCTATGAAGATGCTGAAGAAACAAACTCAAAACAAACAGTCACCAGAATAACTCTGCTTTAATTTATAAGAGCTTTCATCTACCAACTGGACTTGCATCAGATCAGTTTTTCAATAACTGCTTTAAACAATGGAAAACTAATAACAGCATAAAAAGCACACAGGATCATAAATCAAGACTGAACCTCCCACACAGTAATGAGCCTAGCCTACAACTATAAGCTAGCCTGATGTAACAGAAGTCATTTTAAACAATCCAAAATAAAAATGGTATTAACAAAACAAAGTCCAAATAAACTGAAGTGCAGAACTAGTAATTAACTCCTAGAATGTCTCCAACCAGGAACAAGGTGTCAAAATTTCCTTAACTAAAGGCTGTTTAACACCAAGTGAGAAGATTCTTCCAAAAGGAGTTAAACCAAAGAAAAAAAAAATCAAGACAGCTGAAGTGAACAGGCACACGAATAAATTAAACAGCACCCACTACAGTAACCTTGGAAAAGAAAAATATGTCTTGTAAAGAAACATTATAGATAAAATGCATTCAAAATAAAATGCTGTAATCATAAGTGCAAACAATACAAAGACAGTTTTATCCATAGGGCTTCATCAGATCACTTAAAACTCATCCATAAAAATCCTACACTAAAAATATGAAAAAATAAATAAAAACGCAAGGCAAAGCAAACTTTGTCATTCAACCATACGGAGTACGGCTGAAAATTATGTTCCTCCAAGCTCGTGCACAACACAGCACAACTACATGCAACATTAAACAAATGACAACAGTCAAGAGCCAACCGAAGACAGTCATTTAAAAAAAGAATCCTTTTTCATCAGTGTAACCGCTGCAGTCAACAGACCATCTATAGCCAACTTCCATTCCAACATTCCTCCTTCCAACCCTCTCCGACCACAATCGATCACCTCTACCTGCAGGCCCAACCGGCCTAACCACACGATCATCAGCAACTACCAAGTCTTTCCTCTCCACTGACACCACAGACAGTCTCCTACTCCATGCACCATCACTCCAACCTCCACTGCCTTCCAGGAGACCATTCCAAAAGGGAAAAACAAAATTCCAATTCCCCGTACCCAGCATCAGCTCGATAATCATCACAGGCCTCAACTTACACCGCTCCACACCACCCTGTTAGAAGACAGATGAAACAGACACCAATGCACATCAAGACACAGACACTTTCACTGCAATGTCTGCTCAGACAACAGGAAGCGGACTCGCCAAAAGAAAATTTACACAGCCAGACACAAAAATAGAAAGTGCACATCTGGAGCCGGGGAGGCCGCTGCCATACGAGGCGCCACCATCTTGGCCTGTGTGTGAGAAAGTGCAAATGACCACATGTATATGCTGCAGCAGAACAGAAAATAATCAGGAATCTAAGTAGCCTTTTCAATCATAGCCTAAATCACAGGCTTTGTTCCTACAAAATGGAGAACACTAAACAAACAGTTATTCCCCTCCACAAAGGTGGCTTGGGAACAGACATGGGGAATTACAGACCCATAAGCCTGACTAGCCTCATCTGTAAGACCATGGAACGTTATGTATCATTATAGTCCTCAAACAAACACATAGGTGACCTCCAAACCCTGGATCCTACCCAATTTGTCTTCAAGGGCAGATCCTGTCTGTTAAAATCTGGTAGATTTCTTTGAAAATTTGAACAGGGCCACTGAGGAGAGCAAGTCTGTGCACACAGCCTACCTCGACTTGGTAAAGACTTTAACAATCCTGCATTCAGGCATTCCCGATAAACTTGGCAAACAATGCAAACCCCTTTGTTCTAAGATGGGTTGCCAACTGGGTCACAAACTGGACACATTAAAGGGGGTGACTCCACATCAACCAGTACACTGTTACCAGTGGGGTGTCACATGGGTCAGTACCAGGCCCCCTAATGTTTGGTATATGTTACTCACAAGTTCAGGTCAAAACTAAGGGGTTGTGGCGAACCGAGTTTGCAGACTACTGCAAACTAGGTGCAAATCATTGAATTCCCAAATGTCAGTATACTCCAAGAGGGTCTCGCGCAGACCAGTGGCTGGTGTTGTGGGTCACGGTCTCAAACTGAATGTGAACAAATGCATCATCATTCCTTTCGGCACAATGTCCTTTCAAACTATCAAATCAACAAAAATACCCCAAATACCCAACAAAGTAGTAAAGGACCTGGAATTACAGGTTGGCTGCAACCTTAACTTCAACCACCATGTGTCTACTGTATTAAGGAAAGCTTTCTACAGAGCACACGATTAGTAAAAGCATCACCTCGAGAGCAAGAGAGAGGTTATGACCTCCTCTATACCTTTGCACTTATCCGGCCCATAACTGACTATAATGCCCCATTCGGCATGTACCATTTTAAGCACCTGTAGCAACTGGAGAGACCTCAGAGATTTCTAACAAAGATGATAAAGGGCCTCCAGCATGTGCCTTACACAGACCAACTCAAGTCAGTGTCACTATACTCTGTATTGTATAGACTTAAGGGAGACTTGTACCTCACCTACAGAGCAAAGACTCAAACCTAATGAATTTGCTGCACATCCGTAAATCAAACTTGACTAGGGATGCCCATTCCAGGGACCCAAACATGGCCCGAGACTTAAACCTGTCCCTCTAGCACGTCATATTTATCTCCCAGCAACTGCCACATCTTTGGAACAGGCTACCAATTCATGCAAAACAGAGCACCTCTATGACACTGTTCAAGAAGAACCTGGAAGACTGGCTGGGGCACCGTAAATTCCAGGGAAACAGCACCCACAACCCTCCTGAACATGGGCAGTCATCACTAAATGCAATCTTTGGTACAGACTAGTATTTCTATGGTATTACATTGGGATGAAACTGCTAGGCTTACAATGACCTGTGGGTCAACAGCCTAGTAAGGTCCTATGATCCTATAAAAATACAGGCATAAAAAATGTCCAAGAAAAGTGAAGAAAGGAGCAAACGGGTCATGTCAAAACCATTAATGAAATAAATGTGTTCCAGTTTCCTAAGCTGAAGAAAGCATTTAATTGAACAAGCATTATTATGTCCAAGCAGGTTGTACGAGTTAAGGCGAATGTGCAATTCAGCTCCTTTTCAAGAATGGCTTTACAGGTTTCCTCGAGTGGGCCATCCTGACCATTTCCAAAATGTGAAAAGTGTGTGTGTGTGTGTGTGGGGGGGGGGGGGGGGGGATGACTTGGTGATTTACTGCTGTGCTTGCAAAATGATTCCTACTGGAAAGTTTAAGTAATGGTATCCAGTGGAAAAGCACTTGCTGTCAGATTTTTGATGGAGGAGTCTTTCGAGTTGTGATCTGAAACTGGGAAAAGATTTCTTTTAGGTGAAGGGTACTGCCACAGTTTTGAAATTGTTGGGAGGTGGTTTTACTATGGAGATGGACAAAGAGAGGCAGACAGGCACCCCAGTAAGAGTAGCTCAACTCTATAGGCGACAGTGAGACATCTGTCTTTGGAGGGAGTGATGCAGCAACATTCTGGAAGGGGGGGGGGTTGGAAATGGTCTGCAGATTTAGTTTTCAATGTACTGTAAAACATATCTGAGTTTTAAAAAGGCCATGGTTTTAATGGGGAGCCTCATACTGCAGTGGAGCTAAGAGGACTCCTTTAGCTATTCCAGCTCTTGTTGGTCTGGCCAGAAAGTGACATTTTCCAGGACCAGAACAGCTGTTTTTTTTCCTGGTATTTTTTTCAATGTGGTTACGGAAGTTCAATGACTGGTCCAGCCATAATTAAGTCCTTTTTCAGTACACAGTTCATACATAAAAGGAATGTTGTCCAGGTCCCAGGATGTAATCATTCCACTGTATTGGACTCATTATGCCAATCACTGAATATAATATGCCTTTTGGAATGTATTTGTCAAAACACATGCACAAAAGGAATGACTGTGTTTTCCTCACAAAATATATTGCATATTATATAATAAGACCTAAAATCACACACAAAAAAAAAATGCAGACCATCTCAAAGTTTTGTCCCTCATCTCAGTATCATACAAGCTAGTAAAGCCTCAGGCCTGTATGGCCTATTACACATTCGCAAATCTAATGATAGCATTAACACGCAAAGGATCTCAAATCTCTTTTACAACATAAGACAAGACATGCCGGATACACAAATATGTATCACACAAAATACTGCTTGTATGCTTTATATGGAACGAAGACTGTTCCAAAGTGCTTACCCTTGCTGTATTAAAACATAATTTGCATAGCTGAACAGGAAACACTGAATTCACCACTGCAAGCTTGCCCCTCATGGAAAGGGGCAGATACTAAATGTCCCAACATATCCTTGTTCTGCGTGCCTCTGGGATACAAAAATTAAGAGCTAAAAAAAAAAACTACCATGGGAATTTAAAGATAGGCTACAAAAATCAATAGCCTATTAACTTTACCTATGAACCAATAAATTGAGGTATGTACAGTGGATATAAAAAGTCTACACACCCCTGTTAAAATGCCAGGTTTTTGTGATATTAAAAAAGGACAAATTATTTAAAAACTTTTCCCACCTTTAATGTGACCTGTAACCTGTACAATTCAATTGAAAAACAAATCTGTTAGGGGAAAAATATAAAAAATAAAAAACTTAAATTAAGCTGGTTGCACAAGTGTGCACACCCTTAAACTAATACTTTGCGGAAGCACCTTTTGATTTAAAATTACAGCATTCAGTATTCTTGGATACACACCCATCAATTAAAGAGACTCTGGTTAACCCCAAATAAAGTTCAGCTGTCACAGTAGGACTTTCCTGACATTTACTCAGTTGCCTGCTACAGCAAAAGCCACGGTTCACAGAGAGCTTACAAAGGCATCAAAAGGGACCTCATTATTGAAAGCTTATAAAAGCATCAAAAGGGACCTCATTATTGAAAGCTTATAAAAGCATCAAAAGGGACCTCATTGTTGAAAGGGCATCAGCCAGGAGAAGGGTACAAAAAAATGTCCACAGCATTGGATATACCATGGAACACAGTGAACACAGTAATCAAAAAGTGGAAAAAAATATGGGACAACAGTGATGTTGCAAAGAACTGGACATCCCTCCAAAACTGATGAAAAGAAGAAAATAGGTCAGGGAGGCTGCCAAGAGACCTACAGCAACACTGACGGAGCTGCAGGAATTTCTGGCAAGTAGTGGTTGTGTACTACATGTGACAATAATCTGCCGTATTCTCCATAGGTCTGGGCTATGGGGTAGGGTTGCATGACAGAAGCATTTTCTTACACAGAAAAACATCCATGCCCAGCTAAAATTTGCAAAACAATAAATAAAGTCTCCCAAAAGCATGTGGGAAAATATGTTCTGGTCTGATGAGACTAAGGTTGAACTTTCTGGCCACAATTGCGAAAGGTACATTTGGAGCAAAAACACTTCGCATCACCAAAAAAACAGCATCCCCACGGTGAAGCATGGTGGTGGCAGTATCATGCTTTGAGGTTGCTTTTCTTCAGCTGGAACCGGGGCTTTAGTCAAGGTGGAGGGAATTATAACCAGTTCCAAATACTGGTCGCTTTTGGTCCAAAACCTTCAGAAGTCTTCTAGAAGGCAGAATATGAAGAGGAATTTCACCTTTCAACATGACAATGACCCCAAGCATACATCCAGATCAACAAAAGAATGGCTTCACCAGAAGAAAATTAGAGTTTTGGAATGGCCCGCCAGAACCCAGACATAAGTCCAATAGAAAATCTGTGGGGTCACCTGAAGAGGGCTGTGCACAAGATATGCCCTCACAATTCACTTACTTTACAAGTAATTGTTTCTTTACAAATTCATGTAATGATTTTCATGCAACTCTGAGCTTTTCTCCCTGGGCCTCCACTGAAAATGGTTCCCAAGCCCAGTGGACTTTTCTGGTCAACAAATGTCAATCAATAAATTAAATTTTGAGTGCTTTTGCAAGGAAGAGTGGGCAAACACTGCCAAGTCAAGATGTGCCATGATTATGGACTCCTACCCAAGAAGACTGAATGCTGTAATTAAATCAAAAGGTGCTTTAACAAAGTATTAGCTTGGGCGTGCACACTTCTGCAACCAGCTTATTGTATTTTTTTTTTAATATATATTTTTCCCCCCCAACACATTCGTTTTTAAATTGAATTGTACAGGTTATAGGATCACATTAAAGGTGGGAAAAGTTTTGAAAGAATTGTGGTCTCATTTTTTACATCACAAAAACCTGGCATTTTAACAGGGGGTGTTTACTTTTTATTATCCACTCTATAGGACGTGGCTGTTTTTATTAAGTTCCAACGGATATCTGAACATGCTGAGATTTTTAGTTTTTTTCAGCTTTTGAGACATTCCAAATGTAATTTTTTGGTTTGGGGAAGTATGGGAGCAGTTTATGGTTATTAGCCAAGAATTAAGTAATCTGTTAACAAGTGAATGTTGTCTGAAGAAAGGTCATCACGAGGGATGTGTTAAAATGGCATCCCCAAGTACACCAGAAAATAGGATCAAAGTAGATTAAAACCCAAGCCAAGTCTCAAAAGAATTTTCTGGTGAAGTAGCTTGCATCAAAGTTGCCCAGATAAGGCTACATATGGGTACCTTGTCTGCAGAATACTAGGTCAGGAGCAATACACTGTGGGACTACTACTTTGCCTTTTGGGCTATATACAATTCCAAGGCACAGAATCTTCTTTTCCTGAGATGTGGATGAACAGGAATATGAAAATTCCAGATCCAAGGTAACCAGAAAAGCTTTGGGAAAACTAGAGGAAAATATTTTGGAGTGTTAACATCTCGAATTTTGGAGTCTTCAAAATGGTGTTCAGAATGGCTAGATTAGAATTGGTTTCCAGGTACATTCTTTTCATGGAATGAGGAAAAACCTGGAATAGGATCCCTTTTCCCTTTTGATGGGGAGGGCCAGGCTGTTTTGTACCCTGATCTAGAAGGTCCAAAATGAGAGAGGAAACCACATGTTAATTTTGAAGTACTTGCGGGATTATATGAACAGGAAATTCCATTGTACTGTGTACCTTTCTGAATGATCTGCAAAACCCAAGAATCTAGGAGGATTGTTTTCCATAAGGGAAGGCTGAATGTTTGCTTTGAAGACTGGAAGGAGTAGGCAGAAGTGAAAGGGAGGGGCAAGTCAGGCACGAGAAGGCTTGTCCAGAACTGGTCCTTTGGCTCCTTTAAAATCAGACTTAAATTTTGCCCCTTTTTTTTTTCACCTTTCTGCTGTGGTGAAAAGAACCTGGCTTGGAAGTTCGGAACAGGGGAAAGAAAGTTATTTGAACCCCTGCATAATTTTACACTTTTCTTCCATTTAAAGAATATCGGAAGTAAAGGCAAAAGGCAAAATTTTTATCCAAAGTACCACCCAAACGTTTGGCTTTGACATTATCTGGGAGTAACTGGAGTCAGAGCTAGGAAAATTTATGACCAAGTGGCAGGAGTCCCAGAAGCAGCATCTGCATCATAATGTGCACATTTAAAGGGTGACATGCAATCTGAGAAGTAGAAGTCATCATATCTTGAAGCACAGATCTACAGTCTTTAGGGAGATTAGGCAAAAGTTTAGACATGTCAAAAATAGATAATAGGTACCTGATCATATGGGTTTGATAACTAAACAGCACAGAAAGCTAAAGCAACTGGAGTATAAAACTTCTACCTTTCCGCTGCCCACCTGTCTTGCTGTGCAGGGCATTTGTGGATCAAAGGTTTGGATGGCTCAGAGTCTCTAGAAAACTATCGGGTCAGATGCAGGTTGCCTGTATGAACTATTTTGACCATCAGACACCTGTCGGGCTTTTCTGCAGAAGGTTTGAGACCAAGTTACAAAAGCAGCGAGGGGGTGGATGTTCTCTGAAGCTTCTAATAAAACTAGTGGGAGAGAAGGTGACTTGGGAACTTCCATATGCAATAAACTGTAGTACTGCTCGAGATTCAGAGCTGATGTCTGTCCAATTAAAATACTGCATCACCTTTTGGGTCATTTCCGAGAAACAAACTGGAGAGAAGGTGTCACCAGGTTAAGATTCATAGCCAGAAGTACAGTGGGGTAATGCAGAGATTCAGAGTCCAATTCTTAGAAAGACGCTTCCTCACAGGAAGTATCCCCCTCTCTCAAACAATGTGCAATTTAAAGCCATAAAGGCTTTAAAAAAGTCCTAAGAAAAGCAGTGCCATTCCCGTTAGGAATCTCTGGCCGCAGGTGTAACAGGAGAAGAAATGTGCTTTCTTTTTGTGTGGTTTCTGAAGAATCCATATGCAAAGGGATTAACCCCAGATGCACCTCTATAAGGAAAATGGATGTTTTCTTTACCAGTATTGGAGTATACCCATCCAGTCCCCCTGAAATCACAAGTTTGGGCTCGCCATTTATGGCCTTAATGGCCATCTGATCGGTTTAACAGTCTTAATTATGTCAGATTCCAATCTGCAGAAAGACATTTTCCTTCTGTTCTTCAATTTTCTTTTAGGCTGTGAAGGTACATCTGATGCAGGAACTTCCAAATGCATAGTGGCTCATGCCAAAGCCTATACGCAACTGTCTATTTAATTGGAGAGCAAGACAGCTTCTGAAGGTCTATGAACGTATGCTTATGCTCTCAATGGGGGTAACAGGTGCAGACCATGGGTGGTGAAGCAGGCGGGACTGTAAATTACTTCCTCCCATGTTAACAAACACTAGTTCCCCAAGAGTGACATTGCTGATGTCAATTTTTTGTTTGTATTGTGACATCGCCCATGGTGATGGCAACATACTACAAGACTAGTTGCTTCTCAGCTCCAATGACACACCAAGAACTCAACCATGAATCCTGCATATCCTCTACACTGGAGCATCCAAGATCAGTCACTCCCACATGGGAAACAGTTACATCACATGCATACTATGGGTGAAGGATATAAACACTCTGTACATAGTTACTTTATAACCCTTAACACAGCATCCTTGCTCAGCAAGGTAACAAGAACAGAGTATTGCATCACCTATAGACAAAGACGTCATCATCGAATGTATCATGCCCTAGTAGCCTTAAGGTCTTAGACATGCAGCTCAAGTGACCCTTAAGGGAAGAAATAGACACTGCTGCTGTTTGAAGAGGGAAGGATGACAGGGTGTCGCCAAGATCTGGTCTAGTTCTGCACTGCCTAGGAGACTTTTTCCCAGCATCTCTGGATATGTGGCTTAGCAGTCAAGGTTGGACTGACAGTGTGCCAGTTGCACCACTTGCTGGCAACTATAGTAGCAGAAGAGGTTAGCTTCCAATTTTAAACAGGGATGTACACCTCTTGCTCTCATTTGTGTTCTGCATCCCGTAGCAACAGGGTTGTCAGCTAAAAGACAGGGAGTTACTCACATCACCTTACGGCATCCAATGCTAGCAGACTGTCAACAGGTAAAGTAAGGGTGAAATGTGGTCCTGTTATGACAGGCAGACAACCAGAAGAAGCTAGAGCAAGGTTGGAGGAGGAACGAATACTAGCAGAGGTTATAATGCCAAGCTGACACACTTCAATACATTATAGAAATATTCTAAATTGCTGGCACTTGAAGCAGCATGGAACTTTTCAAAATTTACTTGTATCATCAGATCCTGGCAATTTCAGCTGCTACTTATACAATGGAGCTCTATTCACATGTACTAGATCTGGCAATCCCCTGTAGAGGCAAATACAATGGGAAATGAAAAACAAACTACTTTGGTGGTGCACCAGTATAAGTTACATAATAGATTGAAGTCTACCTACATTGCTAGTTTTGGAGTCTTCAAATAGGTAAAAATAACCAATGAGATGATTGAAGTAATGCAGGACACGAAATTAGCATCTGCAGCCAAGGATAATTTCAAATCCCCCTTTAAAATTACACAAGAAAAGAAGAAGAAAAAAAACCCGAAACAAATGCATATATACATAAATAAATCAGCAGTATTCTCAACTAATCCAAATGGGCATTACCCACTGTGTAGCTAAAGAAATACTTAAATATTTACTCCAGACACAGTCAGTGAAATTCTGCAAATTCCCAAGTCTCATACACCTGCCCAAGATCAAAGAATACATGTCCTAAATGAACTCTCATAACACTATTTACATGCAGCAAGTCCGTTAACTTGGAGGTGTATCAAACGTGTCCTCAAGGAGCTCCTCCTGAACTACTTTAAACTTCAGGGATGTACCCTACTTAAAGTGACTGTTGTGATGCTCATTCATGGGGGGCAGACCCTTAATAGTGACGTCCTCCTTGACAGAACCAGATATCCACTGCTGCTTTGACCTTTTGGAAGGAATTGACTAAATAGATAACGGTCACTTTGACCACACAGACATAGCAAAGGCATTTGACACCTTTCCCTATACCAGTACTGTAAAGACACTAAAAGGCCTAAACATAGGCCAGTAATTCATAAGACAGATAAGCAAGCTGAAAGAGACAAACCATAGTCAAGCTGGCAGCTACCACCTCAGAAAAGTGGCTAGTAGCTTAGCTCAGGGCCAATTACTGGGACCCCTCTTCAGCATATTCTTCTCCAACTGCCAAACATTAAAGCCACAGACATATTTGCCTACAACTCTAAGTTAGGTGCCTGATCCTGCAGCACCCACCCTACCCCAGCACAGAATTCCTGGAGCAAGAACTAAACATTGCAAGCTAAAGGTGTACTGAAAAGGTTAAAATTAAGTGCACAAAGTGCATTATTTGCCATATTCACTAAATAAGTAGTCTACAATTTAAAGCATACTTGGCACCTCACTCCAGACAGACAGTTATCAAGGATCTTGGCTGACAACTCCCCTCCCTGCCTCCATGTAGCATCAGTAGTCAGAAAATACCATCTAAAACTGACACCTAAAGGAAAGTTCTTCTGACCTGGATATTACTGTCCAAACTATACTCTGCTATGGATAACACAAACTTGATTTTTCTTTGCTGGGCCTTGGGTGACAAGTCTGCATGCATTTAAATATTAGGAAATGCAGGAAGAAAGAGAGGAAGTCTTCTATCCTAGTCCTTTGGGGTGCCAAGAGCAATACTGACATCAGAATTAATAGCAGAGATGCAGACAGACTCTTAACAAATGTTAATACCTCTAAGATTCCATGATGAAAACTTCAGCATAGTTCAGTAAATGTTGAAACAGATGCCCAGTAGGAAGGTAGCTGGAATAAAGAAGCTGAACCACGACAAAGTAAAAATCTTCTTTTTTAATACAAAATGGTGAGCGCTTTCGCAATGGTAACCATTGCTTCAGACAGTTAAAACAGCACTTAAATACTTTAACTCATTACTAAAGCAACCAATCCTACCACTCAAAGTTAATTCAGTACTCCTCAATCAATTACTATTGTTACGTTTTGCCCTTAGTTAATTGCTGAAGTCAGAAAATAAACTGTTTAAAAACCACATGCACAAAATGTAAAAACAAGAACATGTTGATAAATATAAATAGAATACATAAGTCAATGAATAAAATGCATATACCCATGTTCCCCATTTAGTAACTACTTGTGCATAGATACAAGCATAAAAATATATATAAAAGTATAAGCAGTACACACTCAATTTAATACATATATTTTGCCCAATAAATGCACGTTATCCACCTAGTAAATACATATGCTTTAATACATACATCTCAACAAATGCTGGTCTTTAATGATATCCTCACTCCTCAGAAAATATTGCTACCTCATTCACACACTTCACCCAAACCATACTATCACTAGCTAAACAACACAACCCCCCTCCCCTCCAACCCACACCTTCAACTAGTAATCTCCCCACTGCCTTCTCTTTTTCTCCTGTACCTACCTCCAACATAAAAAAACTCTTAACTAAACTTAAACCCACCAAATTAGCAGCAGACAACCTCCCAAGTGAATACCTAGAAATAGCAGCTGATGCTCTGGCCTACCAAGTATCCATCTTGATTAACCGATCTCTGTCAGAAAGTTACGTTCCCACATTGTGGAAAGTCTCACATATAATTCCCCTCCACAAAGGTGGACCCTCTGCAGAACTAACCAATTACCGCTCCATAGCTATTCTCTCTCCAAAATACTAGAGAGATGCATACACTCTCAGGTCTCACACTACCTCCTTACTAACAACCTCCTTTCCAGTACTCAGCATGGTTTCCGACCAAACCATAGCACCACCACTGCCTTACTCTCCTTTACAAACACTATCCTTCAGCATAAAAACCATGGCTCTCTCTCCTCTGCTACTTTCCTAGACCTATCTAAAGCATTTGACATGGTCCCACACAAACAACTTATCTCTGTCCTCAATAACCTATCCTTCTCACAGTCAGTCACCAACTGGTTTCAGAGTTACCTGTCTGACCGCCAACAATCCGTTGTATGGCAGAATGACATATCTCAGCCACTTAAAAATCACACTCGTAAAAAATAAAACTATTGTAATATAAAATATACAAAATTTATACAAAAACTGTAAAAGTTACACATAAAAAATTACTATTAGCTACTATTGTATTATAAATTGTCTTGCTGTCGTTTCACCAGTATAGGCTTTATACTAGTGGCATTATTAAGACCAGGACCAACGTCAGCCTGTAGTCTGATTATCCATTGTAACTCCTTTATCTCTAATAAATTGTTTAGATCACCACCTCTTACTCCCAAATCAACTGTATCTATACACCTAAATTTAAACCTATGTGTTGCATTTTCCATTATATGCTTATATAAGGCATTTGTTTGAACTTTCCTATTTATTTCTGATTTGTGTTCTATAACACGATCCTTAAGCCGTCTTGTTGTTTTTCCTACATAAAATTTTTGACAGCATATACAGGTAGCAAGGTATACTAGTTTGGATGTATTACAGGTGGCCGTACATCTAAACACATATCTGATATTAGTTACTGGATGTCTAAAACATTCATTTGCTTCTAAAATGTCATTACAACAACTACAGTTATGACATTTAAAAGTGCCTAACTTCCCTTGTATTGAACATAACTGTTTATTAAAATCTTTATAACACAAAACACTTTTTAGTGATTGCTGATTTCTATATGCAAAACTGGGTTTTGATCCTATTATTTTCTCTATTTCAGGCATGGCCATCAATATTGGCCAATTTTTTTCTATAATCTTACAGATTTGATAAGTATATCCATTATATGTGGTTACATATCTAATTTTATTATCATTTGCCTTTGTTTGTGTCACTAGCTCATGTGGTGTTCCTAACAATGAAGAATTAAATATTGGTTTATATTCCTGAATTCTACCATTGTTTACTTCCTTAATAAATCTTTTAATCATAGCTTCTGAATATCCACTTTTCATAAATTCATCCTTAATTTCTTTTATTTCATTTGCATACAAGTCATTTTCCGTTGTCAATCTGCTTACCCTAATTAATTGTGACTTGATTATACCACCAAAAATATGTACTGGGTGCATACTAGTTCTCATAAGGTATCTTGTTACATGCACATCTTTTTTATGTATCATAGTTTCTACTTTTCTGTCCTTTTTATATAACTTCACATCCAAATACATGATGATATGTATAGAATAATTCATCTTAAACTTAAAAAATTGTGTAGTATTATTCAGGTAAGATAAATATATATGCAATTCATCTTCTGTTCCTTCCCAAATAAAAAAACAATCATCGACAAATCTGGTGTAACATTTTACATATTTGTTAAGAACATTATCATTTAATATATAGTTCTTCTCCCAATAATAGAGAACTAAGTTAGCAAAAGTATTTGCCACTGATGTTCCCATGGCTACACCAGTTAATTGTCTGTATGGGATTCCATCAAAGATAAACACATTTTTTGTTAACACCAAATCAAGAAGTGAACAAAGATTTTCAATTTCACTAGGCTGAACAGCAGAATACATTAATAAAAGCCTCCTCACAGCTTCAACACCATATTCTATGGGTATAACTGTAAACAATGATTCTACGTCTAACGTTACAAAAATATAATTTTCTGTAGCATTTGTATACCAGTTATTCAATTTATATAGAAAATGTGTCGTATCCTTTATAACAGTAGTACAGTGAGGTAAAACTTTAGATAATTCTTTCTGCAAATACTTAGAGATGGGTTCTGTTACCCATCCCTTTCCTGAGACTATAGGTCTCAACGGTGGGTTAGGTAATGGATTTGTGTATCTTGGGTATCCCATAAATCTGCGGTATTCTGGGACACTGGACAGAAAAATAATTAAATAGTTCTAATGATATTTGATCATTTAATTGCATTTCATATATTAGCATGTTCACTTGCATTATCTGATTTTTCACTTCCAAAAATGTTATTTTTTTAAATGCATTGGCATCAGACCAGAAAACTATTAAACACATCCATATAATATCCCCGGTCCATTATCACAGTAGCCCCACCCTTATCAGCCTGTTTAATTATTATATCATTATTATTTTTTAAAAAAGTTAAGGCTTGATATTCATGATATGTTAAGTTATACTTTGATATTTTTTCACATTTCTTAACACACATTGACCTTAACTCTATTTCCACTATATTTACAAATGCTGTTATAACAGGTGATAATTGTTGAACAAAAACACTCAATTTCTTATAGCAAGCACTATTAACAACAGAATTAGAGAAGAGTAATTTTAACATTAAATTTCTAGCGAACAGTTTTAAATCTATTATCATGTTTACCACATTGTCCATAGTAAAGGGAACAAATTTTAAACCTTTACTCAATAACTTAAAGATATCTTCAGAAAAATATCTTTGTGTTAGATTTACAGTACCTCTATTAATGATTGGCACTACATCAGTCATCTGCGAGGTGTCTTGTTCATTTTTTTCGGGCTGTCGTTCTTCCTTTTCGCCCCTTGTAACTGTTGTGCTGTTTTTAACATTGGGCTCCTTTCAAACCAAAATTTGTACGGTGTTACCTTTTCCGGTTGATTCAGGCGGAAAGGTAAAAAAGCCGAGATATCAGTTTGTTTTCTCATTTTTAAATCCATTTGTTGTGATACAACATTCGTAACATTAGAAGTACTCGTATTCTTGCTTCCTACATTGAAACTAGTTGCCGCTGCTTCCTCTCCCACATGTATTGCATCAAGACGTTGAGACGTAGGCTGTGCTCCTTGTTGCAATCCAGCCTGCTGATTGGTTGAATGTTCCGCCGGAGTGGATGGCAGATCAAAGTCATCCAGCTGGTCTAATGACTGAGTTACAGTCTTATTAGTTTCAATTTTCCGCTGTGGCTTATTAGTTGTATTGAACCGTTTGTATTCGGTTCTCGGCCAAAAAAAAATATGGCCGTTTTTAAAGTCCTCTACATCTCTTTGCAGCTTACGTTTTTAAAAGAGATGTAGAGGACTTTAAAAACGGCCATATTTTTTCTTGGCCGAGAACCGAATACAAACGGTTCAATACAACTAATAAGCCACAGCGGAAAATTGAAACTAATAAGACTAACTCAGCCATTAGACCAGCTGGATGACTTTGATCTGCCATCCACTCCGGCGGAACATTCAACCAATCAGCAGGCTGGATTGCAACAAGGAGCACAGCCTACGTCTCAACGTCTTGATGCAATACATGTGGGAGAGGAAGCAGCGGCAACTAGTTTCAATGTAGGAAGCAAGAATACGAGTACTTCTAATGTTACGAATGTTGTATCACAACAAATGGATTTAAAATGAGAAAACAAAACTGATATCTCGGCTTTTTTACCTTTCCGCCTGAATCAACCGGAAAAGGTAACACCGTACAAATTTCGGTCGGAAAGGAGCCCAATGTTAAAAACAGCACAACAACAGTCACAAGGGGTGAAAAGGAAGAGAGACAGCCCGAAAAAAATGAACAAGACACTGAGACTGATGTGAATCATTAATAGAGGCACTGTAAATCTAACACAAAGATATTTTTCTGAAGATATCTAAGTTATTGAGTAAAGGTTTAAAATTTGTTCCCTTTACTATGGACAATGTGGTAAACATGAAAATAGATTTAAAACTGTTCGCTAGAAATTTAATGTTAAAATTACTCTTCTCTAATTCTGTTGTTAATAGTGCTTGCTATAAGAAATTGAGTGTTTTTGTTCAACAATTATCACCTGTTATAACAGCATTTGTAAATATAGTGGAAATAGAGTTAAGGTCAGTGTGTGTTAAGAAATGTGAAAAACTATCAAAGTAACTTAACATATCATGAATATCAAGCCTTCATTTTTTTAAAAAATAATAATGATATAATAATTAAACAGGCTGATAAGGGTGGGGCTACTGTGATAATGGACCGGGGATATTATATGGATGTGTTTAATAGTTTTCTCTCTGATGCCAATACATTTGAAAAAATAACATTTTTGGAAGTGAAAAATCAGATAATGCAAGTGAACATGCTAATATATGAAATGCAATTAAATGATCAAATATCATTAGAACTATTTAAATTATTTTTCTGTCCCGTGTCCCAGAATACCGCAGATTTATGGGATACCCAAGATACAGAAATCATTACCTAACCCACCGTTGAGACCTATAGTCTCAGGAAAGGGATGGGTAACAGAACCCATCTCTAAGTATTTGCAGAAAGAATTATCTAAAGTTTTACCTCACTGTACTACTGTTATAAAGGATACAACACATTTTCTATATAAATTGAATAACTGGTATACAAATGCTACAGAAAATTATATTTTTGTAACGTTAGACGTAGAATCATTGTTTACAGTTATACCCATAGAATATGGTGTTGAAGCTGTGAGAAGGCTTTTATTAATGTATTCTGTTGTACAGCCTAGTGAAATTGAAAATCTTTGTTCACTTCTTGATTTGGTGTTAACAAAAAATGTGTTTATCTTTGATGGAATCCCATACAGACAATTAACTGGTGTAGCCATGGGAACATCAGTGGCAAATACTTTTGCTAACTTGGTTCTCTATTATTGGGAGAAGAACTATATATTAAATGATGATAATGTTCTTAACAAATATGCAAAATGTTACACCAGATTTGTCGATGATTGTTTTTTTTATTTGGGAAGGAACAGAAGATGAATTGCATATATATTTATCTTACCTGAATAATACTACACAATTTTTTAAGTTTAAGATGAATTATTCTATACATAGCATCATATATTTGGATGTGAAGTTATATAAAAAGGACAGAAAAGTAGAAACTATGATACATAAAAAAGATGTGCATTAACAAGATACCTTATGAGAACTAGTATGCACCCAGTACATATTTTTGGTGGTATAATCAAGTCACAATTAATTAGGGTAAGCAGATTGACAACGGAAAATGACTTATATGCAAATGAAATAAAAGAAATGAAGGATGAATTTATGAAAAGTGGATATTCAGAAGCTATGATTGAAAGATTTATTAAGGAAGTAAACAATGGTAGAATTCAGGAATATAAACCAATATTTAATTCTTCATTGTTAGGAACACCACATGAGCTAGTGACACAAACAAAGGCAAATGATGATAAAATTAGATATGTAACCACATATAATGGATATACTTATCAAATCTGTAAGATTATAGAAAATTGAATATTGATGGCCATGCCTGAAATAGAGGAAATAATAGGATCAAAACCCAGTTTTGCATATAGAAATCAGCAATCACTAAAAAATGTTTTGTGTTATAAAGATTTTAATAAACAGTTATGTTCAATACAAGGGAAGTTAGGCACTTTTAAATGTCATAACTGTAGTTGTTGTAATGACATTTTAGAAAATGAATGTTTTAGACATCCAGTAACTAATATCAGATATGTGTTTAGATGTACGGCCACCTGTAATACATCCAAACTAGTATACCTTGCTACCTGTATATGCTGTCAAAAATTTTATGTAGGAAAAACAACAAGACGGCTTAAGGATCGTGTTATAGAACACAAATCAGAAATCAATAGGAAAGTTCAAACAAAT
Source organism: Protopterus annectens (assembly GCF_019279795.1). Taxonomy (NCBI): domain Eukaryota; kingdom Metazoa; phylum Chordata; order Ceratodontiformes; family Protopteridae; genus Protopterus; species Protopterus annectens. The sequence continues at coordinate 646,433,079 of NC_056743.1, forward strand.
GCCTTATATAAGCATATAATGGAAAATGCAACACATAGGTTTAAATTTAGGTGTATAGACACAGTTGATTTGGGAGTAAGAGGTGGTGATCTAAACAATTTATTAGAGATAAAGGAGTTACAATGGATAATCAGACTACAGGCTGACATTGGTCCTGGTCTTAATAATGCCACTAGTATAAAGCCTATACTGGTGAAACGACAGCAAGACAATTTATAATACAATAGTAGCTAATAGTAATTTTTTATGTGTAACTTTTACAGTTTTTGTATAAATTTTGTATATTTTATATTACAATAGTTTATTTTTTATGAGTGTGATTTTTAAGTGGCTGGTATGGATCATGTGACATTAACTATACCGCTATATAAATGTGATTAATTAAATGATTGTATGTGCTGATGAAGGGTTGAGAACCCGAAAGCTTCATTCATTAAATTTGGCGTTCTGTGGTGAACTGTTGTGTCTTTTGCTTATGAACTCTCTGATAGTGTCTTTCAAAGAATGATACATCTCCCCAACTACCTGTCTCCGTAGGGGTTCCCCAAGGATCCATCCTTGGACCCCTACTTTTCTCTGTTTACACCAATAATCTAGCCTCTGCCACCAAACATGGCACACTCATCCAATACGCAGATGACTCTACCATCATCTGCTCAGCCCAGTCCCTACCCAAACTGCAAAAAGTCACACAGGAAGCCTTTTCCTCTGTTGAAACATGGTTATCCGATGCCCAATTAATACTCAACCCAAACAAAACTAAAACTAAACTACTCATCTTCCAACCCACCAAACATACTCAAAACAACTCTCACTTTAACATCACAGCAAAAGACAACACCACTATATACCCAACTGAACACACCAAATTGCTATGAGTGGAAATAGACAAACTAAAATTTGACATTCACATATCCATGACCATAAAAAAAGTCCACAAAAAGCTAGGAGCATTATACAGAAATAAACAATTTCTCACCAAAGCAGCAAAGATTTCAATAGCAAATTCCCACCTTATCTCCACCCTACTTTATGCCTCTCCAGTATATACCAACCTAAGGCAATGTGATCTAAACAAGCTAGAAACCTGCTACAACAAAATCGCAAAATTCGCCACAGGGGCATCCTACCGTAGTCACCACTGTCTCTCACTTGCTGAAATGGGCTGGCTTGAACTCCCTCACCTCCTTCAGTGGTATCAACTCTCACTCACCCACAAACTAGTAAACCATCCACTAAATGTCCCATCCCTCCAGAATCTACTCCAACCCTATCGCACCACCAGACCACTAAGATCCAGCAACAAAAATCACTTGCAGATCACTAAAGCCAATAACTCTGCTGGTGAAGCACTATTCTCTTGCGCCATAGCCAAATTATGGAACTCACTCCCACCCATAATTACCTCCGTACCATCATGCACCAACTTCAAAACTTTATTAAAAGCGCATCTAAAAACATGCTGGCTATGCCCTTGCAACTCCCACTCTAATATCATCCACCCCATCCAACTACTGCCTTTCTTTCACCTCCACTAACTACCTTGATGATAGCAAGCTCAGATGCTCATAAGCCTAGTACTTATTATATAGCAGGAACTTCTCATTGTTACATTTGTTAATGCCTGTTATGTACTTCACAGATAAAGATTCTAGTTGTCTACTGATGTACTATGTTCTTCATCTGTAAATATGTTGTAAGTAATTTCTATGTTAAATTGTTAATCACTATGTAATCCAATGTAACTACTGTGTTTATTTTACTGTGGAGCTTTTCTCCCCGGGCCTCCGCTGAAAATGGACCCACGTCCAGTCGGACACTCCCGGTCAACAAATTTAAATAAATAAAATAAATAAATAAATAAATAAATAATCTATGCTAGAAGCAGCTCAAGAAATACTGTCATAATGATCCAAAGCCCTGCATGTGTTCGTGTAGTCTTCTCTTGTTAAAATTGTACTTTTTTGTTTTTTGTTTTATTTTAACCTTCTAGATTTTAGCACTGGCTTCAATGGAACATTATCATTCAAACCCAAACCTCTGTGTGCTCCTAAGTGCAAAATCCATTTTACTTCCATATTCTCAGTAGTATTGACTATGTCCCCCATCCTACTGTTGACATGAAACAGAAATATATGGTAGAGACTGCCAAGAACAATACAGATTTCCACTCCACAACCACTGTAGGTATCCAGACACTTTGACTTCTCAAAAATACAAGTTGAGCGCTTTCTTCCCACAATCGGGTCTTCCTCAGAACATTTAAAACACCAAACAACTTGCTCTTAAATACCCATGGTCAACCACCCCACCTATTCAAATTAAATTAACATCCTAACAGAATACTTAAAGCAATCCTACTCAAAAAACACATTTACTAAAAAAAAACACACACATTTTCTCCTTGTAAAAATATACTGGAAACCAAGGAAATCTTGGTTTTGAACAACAGGGCATTACACAATACTGGTAATTTTAATTGTAACACCATGAATGTGGTCTACTTGGCCAAGTGCCAAATGTGTTCCATATTCTATGTTGGTAAGACTTGCAGGAAATTTAAGGATAGGATGAGGGAGCATCTATTAGATATAAGAAATCAGAAAGTTACCAATGCTTTAAAGCAATATACAGGAATTTAATAGGCACACTTTCAAATTTTTAGTACTCCAGCAAACTGTCACGGACACTCGAGGGGCAATACTGGATGCACACTTGGATTTATGTGAACTAAGGTGGCAATTGAAACTAAACGCCACCCAGTTCCCAGGAATTAATGAGAATATTAATATTATGTGCATTTTTTAAGCTCAAAAACATTTTAGGTAAAATCAAAACCAAGTATAATACTTTTTATACATATTTAAATATATTGTTCATTTTCCTGTAAAGCCACTTTAAGTACAATGTTTAATATTTAGATATAGTTATAGGAAGTATGGAGGAGGAATGTTTTTGCATGCAAGTATTTTATTAATGTTTTAGGTTTTAATGTTTACATTTATTATATGTATATAAAAATTTGAATAAGCAATACTTAATTATATTATATAAATATGTTTGTTAAAAAAGTATTGCTTATACAAATTTTTATACACACATAATAAATGTAAACATTAAAACCTAAAACATTAATAAAATACTGCAACTCGGCACATAAAAATCTACTGCCAATCATTAGCGGACCAGAGTTCCGCTGTGGCAACCCCTAACCGGGAAAAGCCGAAAGACAACAACATTATCATATATAAATATAAACTTTTTATTGAAGTATCAGGATATGAATTTATGGTAGTTTGCTATCAATGTTATTTCCCCTGCAAGGAGAAAATGTGTGTTTTTGAGTAAATGTGTTTTTTGAGTAGGATTGCTTTAAGTATTCAGTTAGGATGTTAATTGTTTAATTTGAAAAGGTGGGGTGGTTGCCTACGGGTATTTAAGAGCAAGTTGTTCGGTGTTTTAAATGTTCTGAGGAAGGCCCGACTGTGGGAAGAAAACGCTCAACTTGTATTTTTGAGAAGTCAATAAAGTGTCTGGATACCTACAGTGGTTGTGGAGTGAAAAGAAATATATGGTCATCCCCCTTATCCAATGTATGTTTAGCCAAAGCACTATACAGTTGCCCTTTTCTAGTGCAGTAAAGGTGATCCCTTATCTGTTCCCTAAAGTGACTGTTAGTTTTGCCAACACAGAAATAGAAACATGCTGTGCAGTGAGCTACATGCACTACATTCTTAGTATTGCAATCAGCAGAATTCTTTAGCTCCCATAGACTCCTCGTCTCGGGGTGCTTAAAAACCTCGATTCATCTATATAAATGTACTGTGTACATTTTCCACATCTATGGGTACCATTCACTGTGCTATCCATCAGAGCAGGTGTCCTTGGGTAGCAAAGCTGCTGTTTTAGATTTTTCTTACTTCTAAATGCAAAATGTGGTTATCCACCCACTATGTTGGTAGTATCCTCATCTATTAACATGTGCCAATTTTGTCGTATGATGGTTTCAAACCTTTTCACATCTCTTGTATATGGTAAAACCATTGGGATGTATGGTAATACACACTATTCCTAATACCTACCTTGTCACTACCTGCTCTATCAGAGTAGCAGGGCTTACCTTTCCTTTCTTTGTGTACATTATGGTACACCTTATCAATTTCATTTTCACAATACCACTTACTAATGAAACCTGTTCTTAGCTTAGTTAACTAATTTCTATACACTTCCTCTTGACAACATAAGCGAGATGTTCTCATTGCCTGACCTCTAATTATGTTAGGAAATATCTTGGGGTATGCATACTGTTTCTGTGTAGAAAAGATGGTCTGTAACATTGTTTCCTATGTAATTTCATAGACCACTGGTCATTTTCTCTGTATATGGTAACGTCCAGGAAGTCTAAACTCATCTCAGAACAGTTCATCGTAAACTTTAAAAAGTCACTAGTAGTATTTGGGTATGCATACAGGAATTTATGTTGTTCACCATCACCTTTCCAAAAAATAAAAGGATAATCTACGAAACACCTATAAAAGGCTATTTGGGGATTACCTAACAGATATTCATATTCCCAGTTAACCATAACCAGGTTTGAATATGTGTTGGCACAACTTGTGTCCATGGCAACCACTAACAACTGCTTATAGCATATGCCATTGAACATAAACATGTTGTGCTCAAATACCAATTCTAGTAACATACAGAGAAAGTCTTAGTAATAGAGAACTTTCCCTGCCTTGTCAAGACTGATTTCACCATGCTTATCCCCTTGGTCATTGGGTATACTTGTAAATAGACACTACATCTAGTGTGGCCAGCATCCCCATATCTGCTGTTCCCATTTGCTTCACTGCCCCATAAAGGTCCACTAAAAACTGCTCTGTCTCTTTCAAAACATATGCATGTTCATACAGTGCGGTCTTCAATTCCTTATCCAGGTATACAGAGATTGATTCCGTTAGCCATCCTGCCCCTGCTACTATAGGTCTAAACTTCGGGTTATATGGGTCTGTGTGTATCTTGGGGAGGCCATGGATTTGAGGTACGAGTGAATTTTCAACAGTGAAATAATTAAAAAGATCTTTACTTAACAGTTCCATACACATGCATTCATGCAAGGTACTAGCAATCTGTTCACTCATTTCAAACACAATTGTTGTTGGTAGTTCAGCATATACATTTGGATCCAATAACATTTCTTGCATAGCTGTATTATAAAAGCCAGCAATAACCTTGGATAAAGTGAGCTGCAGTAAAAGTCCAACTTATAAAACGCATGTGACAAGGATCCTGGTCTGGACGAGTTTCATTAAAAAGGACCACAGGTGACATCAGTGTTTTTCAGAAAGAACATACACCTGTATACAACAGCAGTTGAATTAAAAGTAGCCTGCAACTCTTATGTTTGAGAAAACTTTGCAATGGAATGTTTCTCAACTGGCTCCCCTTTCTTTTGTACCAACTAAGCACTAATTCTAGGAGTCTTACCATTACGAAAAGTGCAACATGAATAGTGTGTGTACAGTCACAACCTATACACTTCAAAACGTAAGCAAACTGCAAAGAATAATGGGCTACCCTGTTTCAGACACCACAGATCTACCAAGTTACACAAGCTACTGAAATGAAAAAAGTACATCCTAAGAGAAAGTGTTCAGTCTTGAACCCCCACTCCCTCAAAGCACAGCTCATTACTCTGCTGACCAGACAGAGAACTGCTAACTTAATTCTTTAACTGTAATTTAAATGAGCAACATAAAGCATAGTAAGATAGTGTGTAAATAAATGAAGTAGCAAAACATGTCTCTGGGGTACTGATAACCGTGAGACCAGGTATGAGGAGTTGAGGGAAAAAAAAAAAAGTAATATTATCGGCAAATAGGTTATTCTCACACATTATGTACATATTACTAAACTGTAATTAATGTGAGAAGTACAGAATGCAGTGCTCCGTACCCTAAGAAAATAGCCGGGAGTATGACACTGCAACTGTACTACATAGCCAACATGTTTGTAAATTTACATATTTTAAAGCAAAGTTAAATTTTTATACAATACACATAGCAGGCAGCAGAGCACTCAACACCAGAAGCGCATGCAACACACCGCAGCAAATTAAAATGGGTACTCCGATATCAGAATGCTTTACTGAAACAAAAAGTTGTGCTGCAGTGCTTCATATGTGTTTACTCTTTGTAATACTCAGGGTAACTAACATTCCTGCATACACTATTAGAATTGCCTTGTGTTCTGACTGGAGTGTTTCTCAAACAATCTGATAAGTATATTCTCCTTAGCACTTTAACTTTTCAGATTTCTGCACGGTCTTAATTTTTTGCCCGACAGAATTATTTTATATATTTGCTGACTTTGTTTGCTGTTTTCTCATCTGTTCTGAAAATGGTCCCCCCCCCCCCCCCCACCATTCCTGTGGTGGTGTTGTAGTTGGTGGCTTTGCAGTTGCTCGCCCCTACTGTAAATTTGATCTGGGACACTACTCCCAGTCTATCTGATACAGAAAGAACATCAGAGAAGGCCAACCCACATAAGTTCTTAACCTTGAATTATCTTCTTCTCCTCCTTCCTCCCTTTGCACTTTAACAAAAAAAAAAAAAAAAAAAAGAATCTCTCATTGTGTTCTGACTGAGGGTGGTTCTCAACTGATAAGTATATACTTTGCCACTGTTTTAACTGTTCAGAGTTGAATTTAGTTCAGATTACATTTTGAATAAATTGCATTTATTTAAACTGGATTTGCTTTAATACTGCTACACACTCAAGTGTGCTAGCTTGCACTGCACTTGAATTGTTTCTAGTGCTGTTTTAGCTGCTTTCTGGGAAAAAAAATCTAAGCTCATTTCCTCCCCTTCCTGTAACTAGTCTAATCCAGATACAGATTTGCTGTATCCTGGACTGTTGGTAAATTCCTGAGCCCCCTAAACCTTTTCTGTGCTGGAGGGAAGCCTTCTAGTTTATCAGTGGGAGTGGTAAGCACTACGTAGCCTATCTACCACAAGTAGTGGTTTCTGTTCTTATTTGAATTTTTTTTTTGAATTCTTATGTTGCTGCACTTTAATCATTGTTGTGCGCTTTGTTTTCATCTGTTTAATTGTAAAGGACTACACACTCAAGTGTGATAGCCTTTTCATGCTTTTAAAAAGTGTTTTTACTTTTATCTGCTCTAACTTTTGAAAACAAAAACAAACAAAAAAAAAATCCCATCTATGCACTCGTTTCCTGCCTTTCTAGAGCTAGTAGAGTCCGGTTTTCAGATTTTGCTGAATTCTGGGCTGTTTGTAAGTTTCTGTGTTGCCCTGACCTTTCTGATATAGAGGGAAGCTTCTCTGTTCATCAGTGAGAGGTGAGCTTTGAAACAGCCTGTCGCCTGGAGGAGTGCATTCAGCTCAGAATCTGTAGTTTTATTTGCCGTTTTGGGCCATTTCTATTCCTTTCATCTTTCTGTTTAAAAAAACAGTGTTTGCACAGTTTTGCATACTGTGCAGTAGCATTTAACTGTGGTTAAACTATTCCTGGTCCCAGAAAGTCTGCTCTTCAGGTTTACAGACTACCCAGTCTTCTAGTTTTAGTGCTCACAACAGTTTCTGTTCTTTTGAACTAGTCAGTTTTCTAGCTTGTTAGCAATCAAAACTGTTCCTGTTCCCTTAAAACTAGCCAGTCTTCTAGTTTTAGCACTCATAACTGTTCCTGGTGCTCCACACTTGTCCAACTCTTGTTGCAGGCACTAAATCTACAAATTACTGCAGCACTCAACTTTCCTCACTGATAAAGAGGAAATCAGCTCCCAGTACTTAAATAAGCACTACCCAGGCATGTCCAAGGGTCAGCACCTGGTGTTGTCTCCTGTTCACCTGATGAATCTGGACATCTTGGGGCAATGTAGCAATTGCCACATGTACAATGACAACCCTCTCCTCCTAACATCCAACACTACAACCTGTGATAGATACAGTTATATAGCCAAACCAGAAGCCAAGCTCTCTTAATCCAAGACTGGACTAGACAGTCAAGAGGAGAAGTTATCACAACACACTCAACACATAGCCCATCAAAACCTGTACCTCCCAAACCCACACATAGTAATACAAAACACACACCTACTTTCGCGAAGGTTCTCAATAAAAATCTGCCCAAAACAGAGACCTCCAAAGCTAAAATGCAAGCAACCACCCTCCTAACACTAACCGAACGACACACAGCCCACATAATCAGTGTGCCACTCAACCTCAGTCCATAAGGCAAAACAACGTACCCAGCACACTAGTTATTGGCGACTCTATATAGTCAGGCACATAGACTTCCCCCTCACCAGGCTGAGCAAGGAGAAAGTCACAGTCAGCTGCCTGTCGGGTTCCAGGATCCGCCATATAACACATGCACTCAGGTCACTCCACAAGTACAAGCAGGACTCTGTTATTGCCCATGTTGGAGTGAATGACCTGAAACGTACCTCCCTGGACTATGTGAGGAGACAGGGAGGAGTTCTGACCATGTGGCCCAGGCAGGTATGACACTAGCCCTGAGTAGCATCCTGCCATCGCCCAGAATGATGCCACAGTAAAAGGACAAAATGATTGACTTCAACTGGCTAAGATTCTGGTGTCATTCCAAGGGGATCCAGTATCTGTCTGCTTGGGATGACATTAGCGACAGGCCACGATGCTTTGCAAGAGATGGCCTGCACCTGTCAGCTCTCAGATTCAGGATACTGGTGAAGGCTCTTGCCACCCCTATAGTGCCTTTTTTAGGCAAGGCTCAAAACGCACCACCATAGAAGACATAAACAAGCAAAATCTGAAGGTAATGTTACTCAATGCTAGAAGTCTAAACCTCAAAATGCACACAATTGAGGCTCTCCTTAAGATGGAGAACACAGACATCTATACAGTGACAGAGACCCGATTTAAGGCTACAGAGAGCACCCCTGCATTATCAGGCTGCAATTCTTACCACACCTTTCGGCCACCCAACCTGTCCATAAAGGATATCCATACCGCCAGGCTAGTTGCTCAGCATAATGCCTCCGAAATTATCCAAGTACAATTAACTCTGGTCAAGACTGCAATTCAGGTTGTAGCGTGTTACAGATCCCCAGCCATGCCCCAGGACACCCACTCCATGTTTCTCGATATACTGGAGAATATTAAGATACAGCCCAATACCCTAATATTAGGAGATTTCAACTACCCCTCCCATCAACTGGAAAAACTACTCATGTACCAACTCATTTGCCCAACATTTTCTGGAATTCATCATCAATTCCATAACCCTAGACCAACTGTGTCCATACCCCTTACCAGGGGTAGCAACCAATATGGGTAATAGATACTCCAGACCAGAGGTAAACACCTTGCTGGTCAGGTCAAACCACAAACTAATCACCCTAGAAATCCATATCCTGCCCCCCCCCTCCCCATTAAGGAAACCGTAAAAAAATTTTTTTACAAAGCCAACTTTATGCTCAAGTCAGAAGTGGCAAACTTCATTACACCCACACAAATGGAAAATATAGTGGCACGACTGCTGAATCGTATACAAATCCACTGTATAAGCACATACACGAGTGCATGGACCGTGCCATCCCAAACAAAACCAAGAAGCTATCCTCCAGAAAAAGGAAACCAATCTGGTGGTCCCCTGCCATAAACAAGTTCTACAACAGAAGGAAGAAACTGTTGCAGAAAAAAGTAAAATCCCATGACTGCAGGAACTTCCCTTGTCAGCCTCAGCAAAAAGCTAAGATCTCTCATAAAATCCACCAAAGCTAGTTACGAAAATAAAATCGCCTTGGATTCTAAAGACAACCACAAAGCCTTCTACAGCTATGTCAAGAATCTCAATGGCAACACTCAGATCTGCTCTGAACTACAGCACAATGGCACTACATTTACCGAACCAACTGATATTGCCAGCATCCTAGCAGACAGGTTCAGTGCTAACGTCACCCCCCCCTCACTCCCCAAAGGGCCCATCCCCATACCGGATGATTTCAAACCACCAGAAATCACGTCCACACAGATGAAGACTGCACTCTCCAAAGCCATGAACACAGCATCTATGGGACTGCATTCCAGACTGCATTCTGCGCGAACTACAGAATGAACTGGCACCCTACCCAAGTACCATGTTTAACCATAGCCTCACTTCAGGCTTTGTGCCAAGGAGTGACACACAGCGACAGTTATCCCACTCCACAAAGTGGGTGCCACCAAAGACCCTGGGAACTACCACCCCATTAGCCTGACAATCCTGGTCTGCAAAGCCATGGAACGCATCATCCTAGAGCTTATAAACAAAGACATAGGTAACCTCCAATCGCTGGACCCCACTCAGTTTGGGTTTGTAAAGGGTAGAGCATGCCTCCTAAACCTGACTGACTTCTTCAAAGCAGTCACTAGAGCTGTAAACGAGGGTAAGATAGTGCACACTGCCTACCTTGACCTTGCCAAGGCTTCTGACACCATTCCCCACTCTAGTATTATAGATTAACTCACTGGACTAGGCATAAATCCCTATGTCACAAGATGGGTGGCCCTATGTCACAAGATGGGTGGCCCTATGTCACAAGATGGGTGGCCCTATGTCACAAGATGGGTGGCCCTATGTCACAAGATGGGTGGCCCTATGTCACAAGATGGGTGGCCCTATGTCACAAGATGGGTGGCCCTATGTCACACTGACAGAACCCACACAGTGAAAGTAGCAGACTCCAAATCTGACTTCAGACCATTGACAAGCAGAGTACCACAGGGTTCGGTCCTGGGTCCTCTCCTGTTCATCATCTACTTCTCTGAAGTCCAGGAAAATACAGTTTGTCTCTGGCCAACGAAATTCAGAGAGGACTTCAAACTAGGAGCCATAATAGATTCAGCTAAGGATGTGGCCCATTCCACAAAGATGCCTCAATGAGACTGATGCTTGGTGTCAAAGTCAATGCCCAAAGCTCAACACCAAGAAGTACATTGTCATCCCCCTTGGGAAAAACACCATACCCATGAACTACCACATAGGCGGTAGCCTACTAACCACCGAAAGTGTGATAAGAGACCTTGGGACACAGGTGGATAGTAGTCTCTCCTTGGATAATCACATCGCCACAATAGTCAGAAAATCCTTCTATGTGGCACACATCACAAAGGGGTTCTCCTCCAGAAAGAGAGAGGTCATCATTCCTCTCTACTCATCCCTTATTAGACCCATCAGAGTGTAAAACGCCCTGTTTGGCATGTACCTCGCAAAACATCCTGCAACAGCTGGAAAGGCCACGCCGACAGTCTCAAAAAACTGCAGCTATAAATCAGTCGCATATCGTCTACTCCGAGGCAACTCTGCCTAATGTACAAAGCCATGTCTAACCCAGACCTGATGGACATGCTACACTTAAAGAAATCCCAATCTCTCAGAGCCACATGCTTCAGGGACCTTAACCTTGTCACCACAATAAACAGAACATGCTGGACAGATAAGATTCCTGTCCCAGAGACTTCCCCTGCTCTGGAATAGGCTGCCCATTCATGTCAAGCAAAGCTCCTCATTAGCCCTCCAAGAGAAATCTTGACAACTGGATGGGATCATAGGAAATACACCCTGGGAATCACTGTTGTGGCTCTGCTCGATAGGGGGCACAGAAAAATAATTTTCTTGGGTGGGGAAAGCCAGGGAACTCGTTTGGCTAGGCTTGTATAGGCCCTAGGGCCGATAGCCTAGTACTTACCTATGAACATATCCAGCAAGCCCAAAAGAAAACACAGGATCACAGCAGATTCAAGTGAACTTTCCTCAAGTCATATCCCCCCAATCTGCTGAACTTTGGGGCAGAAAAGTTCTATAAAACTGCCCGAAAGATCCACTCATTTCCAGTGGGTGGGGAGCATCTCAGTCATATTACAACAGCAGCTATGGGCTGAAGTGATCTATTGTGCTCAGTTCATTCCTGTCTCTGATTGTCAAAAGGGCAATGCTGCGTTAATGAGATCGCAAACCAAAATACAGGCAAACCCACATCCAACTTCACTGAAATAGCATTCTCCCCCAAGACAGGAGAGCCAGGAGCCATTACTCATACACCACCACCTCCCCCTCCCCCCCTCCAGCTAGCTTTCAGGCAGGACCTACATCACAGAAGTCTCCTTCTACAGCCAATAATTTGAAGGTGCATGGCAAGTTTTACATGCAGACCTGAAATGTCATCTTATGAGCCGGTGGGAAAAATTCATCAAAAGAAAGTGAGCAAAGACCATCCAAACAGAACAGGAAGGTAATCAAATGCCTTCAATCTGCAGTGGAGTTTTATCAGGAATATGCTCAGCATATCAACTAATTTGGGAGGAGGGAGATGGTAAAATGTTGGGGAGAATTCCAAGCACAGAGACACACAGAATGCAACAGCTCCGAATGCAGAGTACTGAAGTAGAGACATGCCAGAGGAGACCAGAATCCAAGAGCCACAGTCCAATGTTTGATGGAAAAAAAAAAAGAAAAAGAAAATATGTGAACCGGCAACAAAGTAGCCACACAACAAATACCCTCAAAGGCAACAGATCCAAACCAGGCACTTAGAGCAGTCATAGCATTTGGCAGTAATAATTTCCTAGAGGGAATTTAGCCACTTACAACTGATTATCTGCTGCACTGCATTGGCAAGAAGAAATGATCAAACAGCCATTCCATTCTCCTGACAACTTGAGTGATTAGAAAGTCCAAAGAAAAAAGGGACTTGCTCCCTTCCAAAGATTTTGTCACAAAAGGTAGGAGATGAAAGCTGGTTTACAGTTTCACACCTCTTTCAGAAGGAAACGAAAGGGACATCCAGTCCTTGTGAAAGGCCAATTAAAGCTCCCCAAGGTAAAGGCCTACAGTTTGCAGATCCTGTGACCAGATTTTATGGTGATAAAGATGTCAGTGCTGTCACAGACAAACTTCAGTGACATAACCACCTAGCTTAGACAGTGAATGGACAAGTCTGTCAATCAAAGTCAAGGTCAGAAGCAGTGCACAAGTTTAAAGGAATACAAAAATATGAAAGCCTTTCAAGAAACCTGTTGAACCAGCCAGTACTGGGCTACAGTTCTGCCCTCTAAGGATTATGATGAGAATGCTCTTAGAGCACAGATTAACAGACTGCCAAATCATGCATTGGTTTGATGCATGTTCAAGATAAACAGCCACTGGAAGTGTGAGCAGACCAACCTCCCCAGCACGTGCACCTTTAGAGTGCGAGTATGGCAAGCCCAAACTCAGTGGGACATTACTAGGTGGCGCCCAAGTAGTGGCTCCCTCTCCACAGTATGGGCAAACAGTAGTCATTCACTCAATGTCTCACCCAGTTTTTTTTTCATTGCAACTGCCATTTAACTGAGGAGAGCCGTCTGGTTCACAGTCGTGCCTTTATCCCTCTATGCTACACAGCCAGGCTGTTAAACACTTTTGATATGTCACTACACCCGTAAGTTAGTGACACTAAGCAGCTTTACTATGGTTTCTCCTGTAATACAGCTCTGCCTTTATGTGCACTTTGGTTGTCAGTATAATCAGTAACAGTTTATGTAGACAGATTCCTGCTGCATAGACTGATGGAGCCCTGACTGCAATCTAGAAGACTGGTATATTAGTAGACACAGTATTAAGGGAACAAGACCAGGAGGAAAAGGAGTGAGGTTAGTAATCTACTCCCCCCTCTCATGATATGAAGGACAGATTAGCCGGTACATAGAAGAAGCACAGAGGTGAGACTTCCCTGGAGGAGAATGGGAACACCACTTTCAATAATTCAGGGTTGGGGACAGAGATGCCTGCTGACAAGGACTCTTATGGAAGTGAGGAAAGACCAGTATTGGTCAGACATTCCACGTCTTATTACTCCTTCTTAGTGGGGCGTGCGCAAGCAGGCAGGGCCGTAAGTGGAAAACCTTTGACCCACCCCTGATGGTGGCCTTAAGGATAGCCCCTCTTACAAGACTGATGAGTGAACAAGTTGGATGACTCTGTGGAAGGGGCTCAAGTACTGGCAGACAGCGAAAACTATTAAAAACTACTTACATTTATGTGCAGTTTCTTTGTACAGCCTTTCAATTACGGACATAAGAATTCTTTGTATCCTCCTTGAAGACATCACTATCTTGCTCAATGTTTTCTTAACTGGGTACTACTGAAAATAAAATACACTGTGATAACTCATTTAAGTTCAGGCAATGTGTATGCAACTTCTGTCAAATGAAATGTTAAAAAACTGCACAGTGTTTAGCAAGCTGCCATTCAAATCTTCTTTCTATTCACCGCCTTGTGGCACAATGAAACTGCTCATTGTTACCTTAGAACTGTTTAAAAGTAGCATAGCAACATTATTTAATCAAAAAGCAACCATTCATTTTTAACGTCTAGGGATCAGTCCCCTAGGCAGTCAGCATCACACCCAGTACAGAACAGTCTCTTTAGTCTGCAAATTAATAAACTTTTTACAGAATAAGAATCAAAAATAACCTAGATATCCAATGGTAATGGCAGCAAAGTAATCATTTATTTCCAGGAATAAAAATCAAACTCACTGGGGAAACCTGGCATTTGGCTATACCTTGTGCCACATCACACTCAAAGGTTACATAATCCTGGCTATACATGACTGCTTAAAAAAGTTCCCCACTAGTATGATGGCATCAAGGACTTATCCATTCAGCTCTCCCTCCAACTGGAGAATGTGTCCACTGAGCTACTACCAAGTAAGGCAGCCGAAGATGGGGGTGCAACAAACAAAACACTTCCCAAGTTCTAGGGGGCTTTCTGCCGCTTTTTT
>NC_056743.1:646448387-646525887 GCF_019279795.1 Protopterus annectens
TGTTGAACGGCCATAACATCGAAACTGTTCTTGTGGGAGGCTGTGCCCCCCCACACCCCGCCATTAATTATATATACCAACTCAGAGATTGCACTACAGTGAGGAAAGGGCAAATTTACTGATCCACACTGTACCACGATCCCACAAGGACAGTTTTGATGACTGTCACTTTCGATGTTATGGCCGTTCAACATCATCAGTTTTATATAATGTGATAGGAACCCTACACACACATTCTTAGGCAAGTACTAGACTGGCTAGGCTTAAAATGGCCCACAAGGGCAGCTAATTTCCCTCTTTGTGCTTGAAATAAATCAACCTCATTTAGTTACAGACTGGCCTTACCCATACCATGGCTGATAATTAGCAAGTGAGAATAACTGGGATCATACCATAGATGATATGAGAGGACCCATGCATGGACTAAAGCATTTAGGAGCTGCCTCTGACCATTAGTTGTACAGGGGGCAGTCCTGGGGTACACTGTTTCTCAAATATAGATCCCAAGTTGCGCTAGAATAAAGACAGGGACAATCTTTGTTTTGATGTGGAGTAAGAATCTGTGCCAGAGCAGTGATATCCTCTGCAAAACACACCTGTTCCACCAAACCATTTGGCTGATGTTGCAGAAGAGGTTTACATTTCTAAACAGAGTATTTCTGATACCATCCGACTTGCTGTTGTACAGTAAATCTGTTAGTAACGGGTCAGAAGATGCCTTGTATGTCAGATACGAGTCGTATCTTAGTCTGCAGGTTACAGAATATAGTTATGGGGCATCAATCCCATCTAAAACATGTTTAGGCCTTGCATCCTTTTAGCAAGGGATCTCTGTGCATAATCTAAATTTTATTGCAGAACAGTCTCAAAGTCAGTGATGCAAAACACTGGAACCCAGAGGTTATGCCATACCCCTTACTGGTTCAACCAAAAATCAAAAGTCTAACAAGTGCTACAGATTTCAGACCAACAGCAGGCAGAAGTGCTCCTATTTTCTGAAAGCTCAATCAATTGTAAAACCTCTGTTGGTTCATCAACTTTGTGTACCACTGTTTTCTTAGTCAGCGGTAAGCATTCCAAGAATTTACTCCCTCATTCATTTACTACCCTGCTCAACAAAATTCAAGACTGTAGATTGCCTTCTGGGACAGACCATCTTCAATTTACTCCTGTCCATCACAAGATGGATGGACACACCCCAACACCACTTGGGTGCATCTGGGGCAATCCGCAAGCTCACAATCCACCTGCACTAGCATCTTTGTGATAAAAGATGAAATGGGAAACTTGAGGAAAGAGGAAATGCAAATTCTGTAAAACCAGGAACCCAAGTGAAAAGTCAAGGTTAGTGAGGAGCACTAACTACTTTCATTTTAGTTACCAAATTTATAAATAAAATAGAACTTACTGAAAAACAAAAAACTATCTGCAATAATTAAAAAGCATCAATAAATCAGAAATTGTGCGATAGCCCAAACTGTACACATCAACCTCCCTATGGACCACAGCTGGGCACACGATAACAGACTGTTGCCAACTTGCCCCTAAGAATCATACTCGAAAAAAATAAAGCATCATAAAAACTGAAAACATTCCACCGCTTCAAATTTAGAAACGTTTTCGCTATGGCCATTTTAATGGCCTATACATACAGCCTACACAGAATGAAGCACTTAAGTCTCTTGTTTCACATTTCAGACTTATCACTCGAGAGCCATACTCTAAACAGACCTGTACCACAACTGTCACTCCACAGCTCCTTTCACATCCACTATCCCCCCTCCATTCCACCTTGAGAAGTACCAACTTGGGCTTAACACACTACCAATATTTGCATTAGGTTCCTCCCAAAGTCAGGGATTCGCATTAAATAAATCATCCCTCTCAATATAATCAGCAGCCTCTCTACCTTTTTAAAACGCTGCAGTTACCACTTCAATGATTTTACTCTTCAGGAATGAGGCAGGCCTGCATATGTTCTGAGGTATTTCAGAGGCACTTGGCAGAACATAGCTAGGTTCAAATCTATATGATATAAATTACTTCAGCAAGTCACTCAAGTGAGCATAAACGGAACAGAAATAAAAATGCTCCAAACTAAGTACAGTATGTTAAAGTGTATGCAAATAACATTTAGACAGAAAAAAGAAATCCCCTCCCTCACTTGTTGGCGTGCAGCTGGTTAAAACAGTATAGCTTCTTAAAAGCAGAAAGTGCCCGATGACAACAGCAGGGATTATACTCCAACGTATATACATTTATTCATGTCACAAGAAGATTCGTAATCACAAAGCACTGCTGACAGCAGCAGAATTCTCCAGGAAATTCATTCATCTGAAATGCAACCTTTTAAAAGATGCATTGGCTCTCAAAACACGCTCACTCTTCAGAATTGCTAATAAGCAGCTGCAGCTCTACATTCACAACAGTAAACAATAAGGCAGTTTTTGCCACATCCCAACGCTTGGTTCAAACACGAGACTCTAGACATTACTAGATGTACATGCAGCAAATCTATAGCAGATTAAGTCAGCCTGCTCTTTAGTACACAATTAAAAAGCAAACTAGTTCAGATAAATTCATTGCTGAAGGTTTTGCATGCACAACATCAAATGGAAAGTACAAGACACTAGAAAAGGGCAAAAGCACCAGAGCACAAAAAAAGATGGATTTAATCTACGTTTTTAATTTTCAGTAAGAAAATAAATAGGAATTTGGATACTTGGCGCTGGATCTCCCGATACGTTCGGGAAGGGCCACTGTAGACATGCTGAGGCATATAATGTTCCACCAGGGAAATCTAAAGAATTTTCTTCAATACATTCTATTAAAAAATAAAATAAATAAAAATAAATAAAACAAACTACAAATCTCACCTCATTCCTATAAAAGGAGTGGTTTTCTGGCAAATCACCAAGGACTAAAGTCACTAAATGACATGCATTTCAGTTTCAGACTTCAAATCCTTTACAAAAATGTTAACAAATTAGGTTATTCTATCAACTTTCTAAGTTTGTAATAGCAATACTGAAAATCTGTCCCTATTTTTGTGCCTTTGATCCTACCCCCCCCCCAATTATTTTAGGCTTTGTCCAGATTTCTTGTGTTAAGAGGTACGATTACGCAACAGGTTAGCAAATTAAACATTCCTTATTTCTTGGGCAGGTTAAAATCTAATGGTGGGTGAAACCGCAGTCACTGTCTCACGCATCACCTGGGTTCACATTTCAAGTTTATACATACAAGCCATAATGCCTACAATAGCCATCATGGAACCTGCGACCAGCCACAAGAATCATCCTGTGTGGTTTTAAATTCATCCAGACAGAATTTAAATTGCTTAGAAGTTTACAAGCTACCATACAGCAGTACATTTAACTTCAGTCTGGAACGATCTTGGTCCATACGCAGACTTGATACAGGTTAAACAAGTTAACTAGGGTTTCATTTAACAAAAGAAGCATTGGTTAGGTTTCCCAAAAATATGGCAGTAGATAGAAAATATTTTTTTAAATTTACTTAGATGCTTTTCATAACGTAACCCCTTTTACAGTGAAAATATATCTCAATACGATCAAATAAGTTTATATTTCTCATTTAATACCTGCAGAATGTTACCTGGTTATTCATGACTACGTAAAGTGGTATTGGATATCAAGGAGCACAGAAGAAATCATTTGCCTAAATTGATGATTTTTTTTTTTTTGTGGCCAATCTGTCCATGTGAAATCAAAAGGTTTTCTTGAAATATAAAAGCCAAAACTAAAGGAATTGAAGGATATCCCTTATTATGCTTACCTGCCAAAGTAAATAAAATAACCACTTCACTTTTTTTTTTTTTGTCTGAATACTCCTGAATTCCTGAAACAGTTAGTACTATTTTAGAATCATTGACAAATGGGATATACCACAGATACAGAGATATAAGCAAGGTAGCCACAAACTGAACAAATTAAACAGAATTGACCCCAATGTGTAGCCCTGCGGTATATTCCTTAAAAGACAGGCAACTATCCATTTTCACTTTAAAATTATTTAAATCTCAACCTGAAGTAGGACACACTCAAAATTAACTCCCAGAAACATGCAAGTCAGGCTTAAAAGTCTGTAACTGTCTGGACTCGAGGCGTCAACTCCCTTAAAAAAACTGTCAAGAATCGGGAATTGCACAGATTGGAGACGACAAAAAGCTATGTCAGCTAAACAGGAATCTGAAGTGTATACCTAGCATCTGGTAGGCCAGCACCAAGCCCAGTACTAGACATGCTGAAGTTACAAAGATTAGCTATACCATCACTTACAGAAAAGAATAGAATACTGAACTACATTTAAAAAGTGCATGGGGCAAATAGCAATGAGGATGTAAATTTGTTGTTCTTCTTTCGGCTTTTAGGGGTTGCCACAGCGGAACTCCAGTCTGCTGATTGGCAGCAGATGTTTATGGTGCTGAGGTGCCATCCCAACGCCCAACCTTCAAAGAAGGCATGCCCATTCATGGTCTTTCGAACGCCACTCTACCACAGGGAGGACATGCAGACTCCACACAGAAGGCACTTCAGCAGAGAATCGAACGTGAGAACCTCTTGCTGAGAGGCAACGCTACAGATGCACCACCGCGGCTTATGAATTTCTGGATGGACATTCAGCAGAGTATCAGGGACAAAGAAAACGTGGAGTAATAATACAGATTACAAGGGGACTCCCCAACAGCGAAAACTGAATAAAAAAAAAAGAATGGTACATTTGTGGTAATAAGGGGATACTTGCAGGCAAGGAGGATTATTCTGGCATGTCTTTATATTCTACCGAAAAGCTAATTAAGGAGCTTGGGAGAATTTGCAGAGAAATAACAGATTTCAGCAGGGATTATTTACAGGTAGTGACTGAGACCAGACTGGCAATACTGAAATTGTTACCAAGTGGTCTAGAAGGGCAACTACAACAAAAGAAGGCAAGTCTCTGAAGTACACCAGAATATTTGATACAGAAGATGTTAATTTAGTAGCAGAAACTCTGACAAAACTGACAAATTATTCCACAAGATACAACTGGGCTAAAATGGACTGCAATTATATTTAATATGCACATGTATTTAACTGAAAGCTTTAAGACCTACCCAGTACCTATAATCAGAAAAGTGCACCGGTAACTCAAGATAAGAATGCAGGGTAATAATGTAAAAATTAAGACATTGGTGCTTTCCTACTTACTGTTGAGAGAGAGGAATTAAAGAAATGGGCAGTGGACATGATTAAAGACTCCATATACTTAATGGATAGCAAGTGAGATGAATAAAACAAAAGTTTATAAACATGACAGACATTACAGATTTAAGCAATGGGGAATTTAAATGGGTTAACCAAGTTAAGTACTGCAGAAACAGAATTTCACAGAACTAGAGGAGAAACTGCAAAGAACAAAAAGGAAAATAATGAGCATTTGGATAACAACCCATGATTTTAGAAGAGTTGCTGTTAAAATAGTTGCTTAACTCAAGAGCAAAAATGTTACATTTTAGCACGACTTTGGTAGCAGAAAGCAGCTGTAATGGCCAAACTTCAGATGGCTATGACAAAGAAAATTTAATTTTAGATCCTACAGCAGAATTGGAGACATTTAAGATATTTGTATAAGGCAGACGAATGGGTAAAATACAAGAAAAAGACACAAACATTAAAAGGAAGACCTGATTATACCAAAGTTAGAAGACGATGAGGCTTAACTACTAAAGATAAGAAGAGACAAGAAAGTAGAGAGGTCTAAATCAACCAAAAGGAGCTCTCCAAGAATGGACTACAATCTGGAAATTGGGAAGAAAGTGAAAAAATTTGGAAAGTTTTATTGTATTTTTTAAAAATGGGGGGGCAGCATATTTAAAGTAAATAGTGGTGCCTGTATTACCCAAGGAGTGCAAATACCCTTAAAAAAAAAATTAAATAAAAAAAAATTTGGGCTAGACCCATTTCAATTTTAAACAATAGTGTTCATGCCTACGTTAAGAGAACAGCAAATGTGCCAACAAAGCTGACAGATATGGATCAAGGTTTTGTTTTCCGGAAGCAAACATTTCAACATCAACAATGCAGTGGTGATCCAGAGGGAACCAGGAGTATAAGAAAATATTGCTATGGTTGATGGGCCTTGATGGAGACAAGGGAGACAGCCGGGGTATCAAAAGTAGAAACAGTATTGGCATTCCCCGGACAGAGTGTAGTCAATAAGGAGGCTACTCACATATGAAAGGTCAGAGGCAAGAATTACAGGTAAAAATGTTCCTGTTCGACAAGTTTGTGTTTGAACAAAGAAACCAGGCAGAGAGAAAGGCAACAGTAGTAAATGACTCAACCATGCATGAACTGGTGAGGCAATACCTAAACTTAGAGACAGAAATTACAAAGTACTTGTGTGCATGAATTAAAAAGAATTCTGCTATGGCAGATAAAGATATGTGGGGAAAAAGTACGACAAAGCTCATGATTATGGACAGTAAGATACAAGCCTGGTTTAGACTCTTTGGTTCATAAGTGTGTACTAGGCTAACGGCCCTGGAGCCTTTGCAAGCCTAGCCCATAGGATTACCCTGGCATCATACCACCTGGCCTTAGTTCCCAGAGCCTCTGTCAAGTAGAGCCACTGGAGTTATCCTGGGGTAAATTTTCCATTTCCCATCCACTTATCAAGATTTCTCTTGAAGAGGGCCAGTGAGGTACTCTGCTTGACATGTATGGGAAGTCTATTCCATAGCATGGGCAGTCTTCTGGGTTATGAACATGTCCCTCCATCGTGTTCTGTTGATTGTGGTAGTGAGATTGAGGTCTCTAGAGCGTGTGGTGCGGTGGTATTGGGATTTCTTTAAATGTAGCATTTCTAACGGAGCGGAATCAAGACATGGCTTTGCAAGTAAAGCAGAGATAGCCTCTAAGTAGGCGATATGAGACAGAGAATAGTTGGAGTATTTTGAAGTCTGTATAGGACAAATGTTTAAGGCCTAGGATCCTCTTTGTGAGGTACTTTTGAGGCCTCTCCAGTTCTTGCAGGTGTTTAGTGAGGTACATGTCAAATGGGGCATTGTACTCAAGGACTGGCCTAATGAGGGAAGAGTAGAGGGAGACATTGACCTCTTTCTTCCTGGATGCAAAACCCTTTGTAATGAGATGTGCCACATAGGACTTTCTGACCACAGTGGCAATGTGGTGGTCAAAAGAGAAGTTGCTGTCAACCTGTGTTCCCAGATCTCGTATAATGCCTTCTGTGTTCAGTGGACTACCATCGATGTGGCAATTCATGGGAACCAGGTTTTTCCCAAAGGGGATGATGACATATTTTGGCATAGAGCTTAAGGCCATGATTCTGACACCAGCTGTTGGTCTGGTCGCAGCGAGGCCTTTCTGTAGGATGTCATCATCACTTAGGGAGTTATTAATAGCTCCCAACTTGCAATCGTTTGTGAACTTTGTCAGCCAGAGTCCCCTCGTGTTGGCCTGGACTTCAAAGAAGTAGATACCAGACAGGAGAGGTCCCAAGACCGAACCCTGTGGGACTCCACTTGTGACTGGTCGGCAGTCTGACTTGGGAGTCAGCTACTTTCACACTGTGGGTTCTACCTGTGAGCCAGTTTGCAACCCACCTAGTGATGCAGAGGAGGATGCCTGGCTTATTGAGTTTTTCTAGGATTCCCGAGTGGGGAGTGGTATCAAAGGCCTTGGCCAGATCAAGGTTGGCTGTGTGAACCACCTTGTCTTCATCCACAGCTCTGGCGACAGACTCAAAAGTTGAGCAGGCTTGATCTACCCCTCACAAAACCAAACTGTGTGGGATCTAGAGTTTGGAGATTCCCTATATCATTAGTTATTAGGTCCATGATGATGTGTTCAATAGCTTTGCATACAAGACTCTTCAAACTAATGGGGTGATGGTTCCCAAGGTCTGTCGTCGCTCCTCCTTTGTGGACAGGGAGGGCTGTAGCAGTGCGCCATTCAGCAGGGACAAAGCCTGAGGTGAGGCGATGATTGAACAGAGCACATGGGTGAGGTGGCAGCTCACTCTGTATTTCATGTAGAGCACAGCCAGGGATACTGTCAGGTCCCACAGAAGCTGCATTATTGGCCCTGGACATTGCTGTTTTAACCTGTGCAGCAGTAATACTGGGTGCCTGGCAATCTACTGGTATTGTGATTGGTCCTTTGGGGTGAGGGAGAGAGAGGGGTAAAGCTGGCACCAAATCTGTTGGCCAGTATATTGGCAATATCTGCTGGCTCAGTATAGGAGGTACCATTGTGCAGTAGCTCGGAGCAAATCTGGGTACTGCCGTGAAGATTCTTTACATAAACTATAGAAGGTCTTGTGGTTGTCTTTACTAGCTAGCTTTAGAGGGTTTGATGAGGGATCTCAACTTTTTGTTGAGGCTGATAAGGGAGTTTTTCCAGTCTTGGGACTTCCTTATACTGCATCAGTTTCCTCCTTCTGTTGTAGAGTTTTGTTTATGGCAGGGGACCACCAGATTGGCTTCCTTTTTTGGAGGAGAGCATCTTGGTTCTATTGGGTATGGAGAGATCCATGCATTTTTGTGTTTGTACAGCAGCACATTGGTGTACGATTCGGTGGTCATGTAACTATTTTCCATTTTTATGAGTGCAGTGAAGTTAGCCACCTCTGTTTTTAGGAGCCCAAAGTTAGCTTTGAAGAAGTTTTTCATGGTGGTTAACTTTGCGAGGGGGGGTGGGGGGTGGGAGGGATGTGGATTTCCAAGATGATTAGTTTGTGGTCGGATCCAACCAGGTAGGAGCGGACTATTGGTGTAGAGCAACGGTCGCCCAAGTTAGTAATGACGAGTTCAAGGGATGTTACTACCTCTAGTGGGGGTAAGAACAAGCTGGTCCAGGGCATTGGAATTAATGAATTCCAGGAAACGTTGGGCAAGTGCACTGGTCCACGAGTAGTTTTCACAGTTAATGGAGGGGTAGTTGAAGTCGCCCAGTATGACAGCGTTAGGTTGGACCCTAATATTCTCCAGAGTGCTTAGGAACATGGAGTGAGAGTTGTGGTTGATAAAACTTTACAGCTAGGCAGTTAAGGCTCCGCATAACTCAGATGGCTACAAATCAAGATGGACAAGGATGATGAAGTGAGGAGAGAAGGGTTCAACAGACAGAACTACTAGGATTGTAAATTTAAGCCTTTAAAGACGAACCATGCCCACCGACTGAACATCTTTTTTCATAGTCTTCATGTTTCCTATCACTACTTTTGGACTCCATATACTGTTTTATATAGATTTTTAAATGTAATTCCAGAGTTTGCCTACATGGGGTCCAGCATCTTGATTTTTTTTTTTAGTCTACCTCCAGGTATCCCACAATGCAGTGTTTGGCTTTAAAATATTACATCATAGCCCCCAAGCTCCTGTCAATGCACTGATTTTACATGGGTTTTTCCATATATACTGCTTATTTTAAAATTACCCCAACAAATTCTGAGAATAACCAATTCACTTGAAAGATTATGTTTTAGGCCAGACTCCAACAAACAAAACTGAAAGGGGAAGGGGCAGGAAACACAAAATATAACATCAGGATCTGAAGAGCAAGATGGCTTCATCGCACCTAGAAACATCTTATAAAGTTCATCACTTCAACTGGTGCACACACTAAGGAAGCTTTCTCGCTCTCCCCAAATTCATTTACTCCATTTGCTGAATCCCAGTATTAACGATCACACAGCATTCACTTCAGAGAGACAGTAAAGTACTTTTTTTTTTACCTTTTTTTTTTTTTTTTTTTTTTTTTTTTACAAAAGACAAGGGAACTAAAGTCATTTTACTTCTTCCTACAGACCTTTTTTCGAATAAGCACTAGTAATCCTTGCTACCTGGAACTTCTGATCTTTGATTTCTATCACTCTGCAGGTGGTTTAGCCAGTTTTACAAACCTACAAGGCCTTTCTTGTTTTCATTAACATGAACAGGTGTGCTGCTGTCCGATCGTCAGATGTTTCATAACAGAAGCTTATTTAAGCAGTCAGTCCCGCAGCACTGTCAATACCTAGCACTGGCTAAATGCATTGTCTAGCTCCAGTAGCCATGAGGACTCCAAGTGCATCAAGCATGACTTTTCATGTGGAGTTTTATAAACAGGAAGAGTGTGGGAGCATCTCTCAATCAGGACAGCCACTGCAAATCTACAGGGACTAGGTTACTCCAAAGGAATAGCACCCTACCACCAGATTTTCACTTTTGGGGAAAGGATGGCAAACAGGGCTTCCAGGACAAGAGCAAAATTCCAAGTCCCCACATAAGAGAGAAAGAAATTAGATCAAAACAGTTCAATGCAACTGGAAAAACTGAACTACAGTACCCAAACCAATGATATAAATGACAAACAGAACATCAAGTTGGCCATACAGGGAAGGAAACAACCAACAGTAACATCTCGGTCAGAAACACTCTCTACATGCCGACAGAGAAGTTGGCAGATTATACATTAAAGGAGGTAGGTAGCAAGGAGAAACTTCTGTACAAATATGTATAACATTTTCCCCCTGACCTCAGACTACAAAACTCCACACCCTCCTTCAAAAGCCTACTTAAAATATACCTCTTCACTAACCATCTATGCAACTGTAATTGACCCCCTGAAGCCTCGTCCACTTACAATTTCTACACCCCATCAGTCCTGCAAAACACAAACACAATCTAACTATACCTATCCATGTGTAAGCAAGAACCTATACACACATATATATATATATATATATATATATATATATATATATATATATATATATATATATATGTATGTATATGTATATGTATATGTGTGTGTGTGTGTGTGTGTGTGTGTATGCTTTTACATGTATATTTGCTTGAATATATTATATGGAAAACAAACATTTACATACTCTAATTCAATTGGAGTTTTTCTCCCCAGGACTCTGCTGAAAATGGACACTTGTCCAGTCGGACTATCCTAGCAAACAAATGTTAAATAAAATAAATACATTTTTACCATACAACCACTTTATAGTGCCAACATAAGCCAGCTGCATTTAGATGCAGAGGTTATTTATTTTATTTATTTATTGATATCTGTTGACCGGGTTAGTCCAACTGGGATTTTGTCCCATTTTCAGTGGAGACCGGAGAAAAACTCAAGAATAGTACAATAAAAATATTACAGTAGTATACAAGCACAGCAAACTGTAGTATACAAGCACAGCAAACTAGTCTTACAATAGTAACACAATATACAAAACAACATCTACAATAGTAACACAATATACAAAACATCAACAATAGTTATATGACAGTACAAGGCTTTTTTTTCTTTCTTCGCTATGTAACTGTACTAGTGGGGATAGACAGAGTGATTCCTAAGTGGGGGGAGGAGAGAAATTATGTTGGGTCATAGCAGGGGTAAATTTTGTAATTGAGTAAATGAGTCTTTAGTTTCTTTTTAAATAGTTGGGTGTGAGAGATTGAGCGAATGTCAAGGGGTAGTTTGTTCCAGGCTTGGGCCACAGAGTGTTTGTGGAGTAGCTTACCTACTGACTTGTTTGGGTGGTAAATTTCAAGCAATTGTTGATTAGAGGTGCGGAGGGGTCGAGATGGGGTGTAGACAGAGACAAGGAGAGAGAGGGATGGACAGTTGGATGGTTTAAAGAGCATAGAGTGCAACGTGTGAAATTGAGAGAGATGTAGTAGTTGTGGGAGTTCTAGCCATTGTAGAGACTTCAAAGCAATACAGTGGTGTGTGTTGTTTGGGGAGTTGGTGATGAATCTGGCTATTTTGTGGCAGGATTGTTGGAGTTTACTCAGGGTAGTTTTTTGGATATTTGTAAGAACTGGGGCTGCATAGAAGAGTGAGGGGAGAAGTGCTTGTCCTAGGGCGAGTCTAGCTTCGGGACGGAGATACTTTTTGTTAGACCTAACTTCTGATGTGTTTTCTTTATACATTGCTGTATGTGTTGATTGAATTTTAAGTCAAGTTTAAGTTAAGGTTGTTCCAAATACATATACAGATCACCTTTCCAATGTTCTCAGTTGCCGCACAAGTGTTGTTTCATCTTCCAACATTTGCACTTTATGGTAGCTCACTCTAAACCAATAACTTCTACACCTAAGAGTCTGATTCAACACACACAAAGCCTGCTGTGCATGGACTGTTAAGAGTACGGAAGTGAAGATTCTAGTTTGGTAATGCATACTTCTTTAGTAGGAGAGGCCTTCTTGGGCAATTTCCTGTGTCATTAAGTAGTATCTCTATCCGTTTCCAAAACTCACTAATTCCAGCCCCTTTTTGTTTCATAAATCTCACTGGACACCAGTTCACCCTCTCCCTCAGTCAATACACCACTGCCAAACTTTTCAGTAGTACACCACTGCCAAACTTTTCAGTAGTACACCACTGCCAAACTTTTCAGTAGTACACCACTGCCAAACTTTTCAGTAGTACACCACTGCCAAACTTTTCAGTAGTACACCACTGCCAAACTTTTCAGTAGTACATTCATTTGCCCTCCAAAGCCCAGTCTTAGACCACCTCCCTTAGAGTGCAGACTTGGACATGCATTTGAACAGGAAACAGCACCAATACAAGTGCGCCTTTCCTCCACACACTTTCAGAAAGTCTCCTCTCCCTAGCTGCTGCTCCAAACATGCCACAACTTAACATGCACATACAAGGATGTGCAGAGTTCAGAGTGCACAGGCTATAATTTTATTATGACCTGTTAGTTATATTCCTCTGATGAGCTGCACTCGCTATACTTGAAGTATTTATGTCATTCTGCATTCCATCGTGCAGATGGCAGAGTGATACTGACTACAGATGCATTTCTCCCCCATCCAGAAAGACTGCATTTACACTCAAAAATCAGAGTTCTGAGGGGCATTTTACTCAGCAGAGAGCAGTTTCCTGTACTCTTCACTGATGTACCCAACTGAAAGGTTTCTGAACCTTGGAGAAAGGGGGGGGGGGTCATTCTTTCTATAATCATCCATTAAAAAACTGGGTGAAATCCACAAGTTAAAACAAGCAACTTCACTATTTTAAACCATTCTCATTAGGTCTTGTATTTGCAGCAATTACAGAATGCATATTCTGCTACAAATGTTCATGCCACTATTAACTAATGCAGCCATCAATATTCATGACCCCTTGTGTACAGTCTCTAAACTAAAGAATGCCTCTGAAAAACAGCAAGACATTGGGAGGGGGGACTGGATACAACACACAAGCTTGCAGTGCAATACAATGAGAAAGCATCACAAATGTTTGTTCTTCAGTTAATCCCCACATTAAGTAACAGATCAAGGAACTGAAAGCAAATTGTGTTAGATGTAATTATTCCTTTACAGATTAATTTCAGACTAGGCAATTAAATCAAATTTAGGGTCATGTGGAGCCCAAAGGATCTCTCAGTACTCACTTGGCATAAAGAGGAAGAAATAATCATGAAAACGGACATCAGCCCATCACAGGGTGCAGACACACAGTACACATACCTACAAGCAGTTCACATACAGCATGTCTGACATATCAGAGGGAACCAGAGTACATGTTGTAAACCTATGCAGATCAGAAGGAATGTGCAAGTGCTGCATAGAAGGCACCTAAGCCCAGCACCGAACCAGAACCAAACAGACAAAAAAAGCTGACCACTGTGGTGGTCACAAAATTGAGATGACTAATTTCCAAAAAATCTTGTCACATGACAATTTTTAGAATCAGGCGATTTGTGTAACAGGATATTCTGAAATGCTGTGGATGTTACAAGATGAAAGAATTTAAAGATTATGTGGTGAACTTCGAATGGCAACAGTGATTTCTGCTTTTGTCAGTTTGTCTGGTTCATTCACTGGTGCTGACTGTTTTTTCTAATGTTTTGGTAGGAATGCAAAATTACCTCCTGTCACCTTTAATTTGTCCAGTTTTTTTCGAGCCGGACTGAAATCTGTTAATTAGTTGTGAGTTGCATTTCCAAGCAGATCTAATCTACAGAACTCGTCTATGCTCTGCTTAGTGGATAAGCCATTTATAGGCTACCTAGGCAGGGTGGCCTAATGGTTAAGGTGCTTGTCTTACAAACACAAGGTGCAGGGTTTGAGTCTCAAGGATAACTGGCTAGGCTTAAAATGGCTCACAAGAGCAGTTAGCTTAGTACTAATCTATGAACCTCTACACAATTCCCTTACCCTGCATCCCTCACTGACATCCTCCAGCTTCCAAGCAAATTGGATCATAATGTGCAGACTACGATATCAGACTTTCCCTTAATGGAGGCAGGGTTGGTCAAGGAAGACAGAATTTCCCCAAGTGGATCTCCTACTTAGGCAGTTACGTACCATAGTGGAATTCTGTCTGCAAAAGCAAACTGTGCTACTGGAATAAGCTTTAGACAAATTTAGCAATTCCTTCCCATATTTGTGGTAAACAAAGGATATGCAATTTAAACAGCAGAGTTATTTTGTGCCCTATTTTGAGAAAGGCATAAGAAATAAAAGATTTCAGTAAGGATAGCCACATTATTCTGGCTATCATGTACTCAAGTTGCTTATAGGATCCAAACATTGCATCAGGTATCACCCTTGACTAGTACACTCCCTGCACAAAATTCAAAGCTCAATTGATTAATTCAGGCTCGACTAAGTAAACTTATGCATACACAAGGGGCTGGTCTTCAATGAAACCCTTTCCCTAACAAACTGTGCTCTACTTGGGAAAGGGCATTAAATGAGACAAGAGATTCTAGACTACAACGGAGTCACACTAAGAAAATGACCCACCCCTGCACAGAATAGAAGAGGGGAACACTTCCTTATTTTCCTGGGGATGGGGTTAGTACGTGCTGGACAATGGTCCTTCCGACTTATGAACAGTAACTACTTCAGTGGCTTAGTATAAAGGGTATCAATGCTTTGGGCATCTGAAAGATGCCTTAACACCACCCACATAGACAGATGCCAGAAAGACGAACATCAGCTAACAGAGATCAGTGGAGAAGATGTCACTTTGACCAACTTCAGGTGCCCCTACATCAGTAAGACTATGCCTAATGCAACCCGAAGCATACCACATCCATATTTAGCATACAACTGCTTTTCCATCATAAATTATAGGACTTACATAAGTAACATCTAGAACAGACCCAAGCACATCCTGTAGCAACAGCCTTAAAAATAAACAGCCACAATTTCATACTTTAGCAATATTAACTTCATGCACTGGCTATAAAACTTAGTGTGCCCTACTGAAATGGTAGGATACATATCATAAGGCGTCTTTGTCAACTAGTACTACATATGTACCTAGACATACCTGAGAAAGTTATTTTTGCAAATTTTCATTTATTTAAATGAATGCTATACATTGCAAGAGCCACCCTGCTCTCTTAGAAAGGTTCAGAGGCAGATAATGGTCTGACAACTGATGGTAAAGTAACAATCCTGCCAGAGAACAACATCAACAGTTACATCCTTCCACAAGGGGGGGGGGGTCCACACAACACCGGCCCAAACGAGAATTTGAGTACATCCATCCAATTATATTGGATTAGTCTTGAAAGTAGCTAGGATACGTTACTTAAAATGCAGGGATAGTTTATTCCCCAACTGGGGAATACTCTAAGCATGAGCCTGTCATGCTATGTGATGATAGGAGGTACTGTCAACTATGCCACGAGAAGTAGGGCAGTGGATCTGCAACATATGCCAGCACAGTTAACTGGAATATTGTGAAGAATGTCATTTGTATATCAAACTGATTTGTACAGGTGCTTGTGCTGAAAAATGTATTTATAAAGTTGCTTGTGTTAAAAAAAAATGTATCGGTGTACCCTACTGGGCAGCAAAGAAATGTACATGCAATATAGAGGCTTAAACAGTTACAATAATGCAACAGAAGACAAGAGGTTAATCTCAGTCCACCCGACTTTGTGAAATAGTAAGAAAATTTAAATTACTGGGCCTAGGCCATAAAAATGTTCTCTCACAGTTTTGATTGCAGCCAGAGACAAAATTTCTGTACTAGGAAGCTTCCTACATGGTCACTGGGATGAACTAATTGCTACTTTGAAAGGATGGAGATTTGAAGTTGTTTTAGGACTTCCAGGAGCTGCAGCAGATCTTAGCAAGGCTGTGTGTGTTATGCACATCTATGTGATGTCTCCTGACAGCTTCTAGAAGTGGGGGTTGCATGGGAACCAGAAGTCAGATGACCAGCTCTATATGTATATGATGTCATTCTGCACAGAATAATGTTTTAATATTAAAGTTTATTTTTCAGTAACTGTGTGAATCTGTCCACTTGTGTTATTTTTAATACTTTACAGTAAACACCAGAGTTTCAATCACACAGTTTGTCGTTTCATGTTCTATTTATTCTTGAACAGATTTAAACTTTTCATCATGACTGGATCTTTTAGAAAATATTTTAACCTCTGAGAAGTATTTCCATACATTTGGTGATAACTCTGGCCACTCCTGAAAGTTTTGCTGTTGGTCAAGCTACCATGCATATTAGTATTAGTCATACACAGTAAAACTGGATACCCTTTTAAGAGCTTTATAGCAAGTGACTGGGGGCAAAGAATCTACCTTAAAGTCTGGGCAAAGTTGGTAGAGTGGGTAATCTGTACCAGCCTTTCCCAAGTGTGTGTGTCAGCTACTTGGAGCAGGGACTTGGCTTGGACACTCTGCTGTGGACTTAACTATGCAGCTGTGCCAGTGAGGAGGCGAAACCCACACCCTGGACTGTGTTCCCTGTGTACCCTTAAGGGAAACTGTGCTTGATGCAGAGAGGTCTGCATCTGGAAATACTGAGTATCCATTTGTATTCCAAGTGAATGTCCCTCTCCAGTGTCAGTGGTGAGGATTCAGGCTCCTTGATTACTGGCCCAGAGTGGGGATGTCATACTGTGTCCTAACAATTTGTTCACGAATACAGGGGCTCTTTGTACATGCATGTGTTTGAAGAACCATTAGTTCTATGAAGACAGATTAGATCTAGGAAGGCGGGATCCTCAGTGACTGAAAAGGCTAAACAAATCAGTGCACAGAGTCAGTAGGAAACAGAATACAGAGAAAGGACGACCAACTGGTCTGGATAAGCAAGGGATGCACAGACACTCAGGATGAGGGACGCTGAAATGGAGGCACTACAATCAATATTAGCTGCTGGAGGAGGTGCTCTTGGTAATTAGCTCGAATATGTACTTTTGAAAACCAAGGCAAGTAGATTCCTAATCATACATTAAACTTTACTGCAGTTAGCTACATCAAAATGAGTATCCCTGTTTAAGGAACCTTCCCAGTGGCTTAAGTTTATCCAGTTACTTGAGGCTATATGAAACGCATACCTTTTCCTTTCAAAACTAAATTCTGGAGGTGTAACAAAAGCAAAACACATTTGATCAGCAAATAGCTTTCGAATACAACTTTGCTATCATTTAAAATTTAGCCAGGATTTGTGAAATTTAACAAATATTTCCCACCAGCTTGGATGCAAGCATATGAAACTTAAATACTAATTCCAGCTATGCATGCAAGGACAGACCGACAGAATGTAAACATCAAGTAGTATGAAGACACATGACTATGCGTGGCATAAAAATGCTTGTGTAGTTCACAGATCCTTAACATTTCACACGAAACAACAAACACCATAAAAGATGGTGATGCATACATCAAAACAACTTAAAAGCACAGACGTATCAGAACTATGCAATACAGGGCCTTATCTAAAAAGGTAACACCTAGACTGCAGATTATGCTTTGGGGGGCTCACAGGGTCCACTTCTAAAACCAATGTCCCTGCCCTGATGAGCTAATAATAACAGCTATCTAGGAATCTGAAATTGTATCTAGAATGAATAGGAGCTCTGGCCTCTTGGCACCCACTTTTGTAAAACACCTCAGAACGGGGATCATTCTATCCCTGTATGAATGGTTGGCCCTTGCTATGAAAATACTGCAGTCAAGTCACAGAAAATGGATTATGACAGGTGCAATCCATAATCCTCTTCCAAGGTTAAGAAAGAAAAAGTTGTTCATGCCAGTAAAGTCATCGGTAGAATAAAGTACCAGCTCAAACAAAGGGTTCAAGGCTTTAAAGCTAAATTTTTTTCCAAGTGCAAAAAAAAACAGAGCAAGGTCTGCTAGCCTTTCATTCCATTAAAATGCTTAGTTTTTCCTGTGCTGAAACAAGAGAGAAGCAAACACCTTGTGATTAAAAACAAGAGTTTCACAGCCTAATGATGATGCATTTGCAAGTGTAGTATTTGTTTGGCTGCAAGTGGTTCTGTTGTCAGAGTACACTATTTCACATCACCTCACATTCTGTTAGGTAGACAGTTAAATTAGTGTCATTCATGTCAGACTACCGTAGATATTCCATCACTAACCACTACCAGTCAATACCTTTCTCTACTGTACCAAAACTGCACCCTCCTCATACAGTTACACAAATTCATAAATAACAGATGGTACAAAGAATATACAAAACACCAAATGAAACAATGCATACATTACACAGTGGCAAAGTTACGCTGATACATTCATTGAACCACAGCTGCTTTCCTCAAAAACATTAAGCACATATTAGTACTACAACTTCAACATACATCTGCTGACAGTTCCTAAATCCTTATGTTCAGGCTGCAACACAAAGGCGGGGCATTTCTCCATGGAATCTAACAAAAGCATCTACACCCACTGCAGTGTAAACATGCTACGCTTCATCCAACTTGAACAACTGTGACTAAAGTACTCAGAAGGAATATGTAGCAGATTCCTAGTTTGTGGCAACTCCTAGTGGAGGCTAGAACCAACTCCTGAGGCCCTTACTCCCAGAACCAGAGCGGTAAGCAGCTTATCTGACTGATGTAGGAGGTAGCATGCACTCCATGTGGCTACAATGTACACCACATGCAGGCTCCTAGACAGAGAAGCCCATTACATGAAATGATAGCAAAGCCCACTCCATTGGCATAGATGGGCAAAGGTCTGATTATCCAAGTGACCAGTGTTCAGTTAGTGACACTGGTATATACTAGATATGAAATGAGGAAAATGATTGCCCATCCTTGGGGATGGTTGAAGCAGAATACAGTCACCCTATGCTGTAATCCTCAGAGAAGAGCAATAACTCTTGGGAACAGTCCTTGAGCAAATGTTGGGTCATGCAAACAAAACCATAAAATTTCTGCACTCGAGCCTCTCAAAAACACAGTTTTACAATGCTGTGCCATACGCATGGCCATCATGACAAACTAGTATCAAGTCAGTGAAGAACAGGAAATTTGCCACACACACACACACACACACACACACACACACTTATTAATCTGCAGTAAAAAAAATGCACAAGCTTAACGGTGCATGCATACTTAATCATGTAATACAACAACCCCTCGTCTGTCACATTGCTTGGAGGCTACGTCACACAGTGTCCAACATGCATAAAAAAATAAAATTCTGGTAAACCAAGTCACATATGTGAGTGTGTAAATCCTACTCGCATGTAAAACACAGAGCAATGCCTTTCTATTTTGCTTACATTTGAACAGAAATTCACCTGCATCATTAAAGAGGATGGAAAAAGGAAACATTCTGGGCAAGGGTACATGCCAAGACTGCCATAAGGTGCCAGTTTCATGTAATGTCTTCCCCTTCACTTTCCTAAGTTGTCTCACAGCTGTCCACTGGACAGAGATGCAGTTCTCTTAAACGAGAGATGCACCACAGCAAGAGCAAATGTGAACCATATGTTCAGATTTACCGTGCACCACAGTACATAATCAACACTGTGCAAAAATCAACAAGGTGACAATTTGGGAGAAGAACTATATTACATCCAGCAGCAACAAAATTAATCAAAATTAATGATGCAAAATAAAACCCTCACAAAATTATCGTAAATGGAAGGTGTCAGAGCAGGAACTACACAAAGTACATTAGAGACTTCTGAAAGGGTGGGGCAAAGGGTCAATACGTAAAAGGAGACCGTCATTCCCAAGCTTTGAAACTTCATTTTGCAGAAGTAAAAATGTTCTACGTTCACTGTGGCTAAAAAGAAGAGGCAAATGGAATGGATTTTCCACAAGTATTTAGGATGAAGATCATGCATTTTCTGGAATCAATGACAGGCTTTACAAAATACAAAGAGATATTGAAATTAAAGTGGCATGGCCATAATGCTCAACAGTCACTGACCAAAGAACTTTGAGAAGGTGCAAGTGACAAAATATGTGCAGTGAATGGGACACAGGGAACTGCAGTACCTTAAGCAATGCACACACAATCTTCTTTTGGCTTTTCCCGGTTAGGGGTCGCCACAGTGGATCACTTGTCCACTCATGACTGGCAGTGGAGTTTTACGGTGTCGAGTTGCCGGCCCAGCACCCAACCTTCCACAGAAGGCACACACACACCTAGGGCCAATTTAGAGTATCCAATCCACCTACTGCAGGTCTTTGGGATGTGGGAGGAAATCGGAGCTCCCGGGAGGACATGCAGACTCCACACAGAAGGCACCCCAGCCGAGAACCGAACCGGAGAACCTCTTGCTGTGACGCGGCAACGCTAACTGCTGCACCACACAATAATATCTGCATATAATAAATATATACACAACAGCTGCAGTTTTATAAAACAAAACCACAGAAAAGTGAAAGAAGCATGTGGACTGTACACAGTATGTACATACAGAAGCATGTACATTAACAAGTATGCAAATTTACCACTTTAGGTGTGTGCAGCAATGCAAGAGATATGCCCAATACAGACACTACCACAAGCTCAGCAGTGTTGTGAAACACAAACTCAAACGGCGAGTGACTCACAATCTCTAGGCATAAGATAACATCTGCGTCATGTACAGCTCAAAGTGTCTTACTGCACTTTTTGTACTTTATGCAAGATGCTTTGAAGTTTACAGTTCCTCGACCCATTTAACCAAATGAGGGTTGCTCATGGGTACAACTTAACAAGGGTAGAATTCTGAAGTGAAATTTTCAGGGTTGCCTCCTTATGCACTTTTCTGTCAAACTTAGTTGCAGGCTGCTGTACTGCTTCTCAATTCCATTTGTAAATTTCATCCCACGGTTGTTTCTGTAAATCACATTTTTGGAATGTGTACTGCACAGATTCAGCGGCATTCTCTAAGAGGAGATCCGCAGACAGAAACGTTTCACATCTGAGTGCAAAATATGAACGTTTCGACAGTCAATGGCACATCACTTTTCCACATTTTAATCAGCTTTTCAATTAAGCTACGACATTTACAGTTTCCATGGTAACTTATCATTGGACCCTTATGCCGTTCCCCTTTTATCTTTGAAGGGAAGTTCTGCCTATTGTGAAGATTTGGGAAAAATTGACAGTGTCTTCTTCCACTACAGAAGAAAGTGGCGAAAGAAAAATGCTTGCCACTGACATTTCAGTGGCAGAGAGAGAAGGGATCTGCGACTAAAAGCAAGGCATAGATGGCCTTCATTAGATTTCCCCCACATATGGATTATACCTGGTCGATGGGCAACTGTCGATCTTCACTGGTCATCAGTGTTAATTACCCATCGTTTAATTCATAAAGTGTGCATTTGTGTACATTTAAAAACATAACACAGCACACCTGCTTGATCTAGATTCAATGCATCAGTCCACAGCAGTCAAATGCCCATAAAAAAAAGTTTTTGAAGAAGTTCAAGCCCTACTTTGCTCCACACACACCACAGCATTTCTGAATATACTAAACTCAAGACCTCACACAAGAATAGAAAGAGTACAGAATTTCCTCATCCACCTCCACAGTCATGAACATCAGGCGATACTAAATGTCTATAATGCACCCTCATATCCCCTTTACATCAGCCATCTCATACCCAAAGAAACACACATGGAAAACTCGGCTGTCACTTTTGTTAGAATGCCATTTTCTAATAAATACAACACATCCGATTCCTCAGATACAGTCAGCATTGATGAAATACTTAGAAAGCAAATGTGTTCCTGCATCCACACCCACCCACACCCTATATATTCTGCAGTTTAGCTTCACTCAGAAGCTTTGTACCGTATTACAAGCTTTAAACCAAGCTATTCCAGTTTTACACAGAAATGGAATGCCTTGGTTACAGTATTCTCTCTCCACACTAAACATGTGAAGGCACCACTGTTATCGACTGCAGGAAGTCTCATATACACTTACATTTAACAACTAAGCTTAACAGAAATTTTAAACCGTTGTCAAATGGTGGCAAATTTTAATGAAGCAAGTCACTATAAAATTAAACTACAAAAAACAGTGGTAAAAATATCCAAGGAAACCTCCGGTATGCTGCAGATTAAGGACATCAAAAATGTGCTTTAAAGTGAAACAAAACCCTGCAATAATTACTCTTTTACCTCGTAATCACAAAATATAAGGCCATGAACACCACTATACACACACACTGTTTTGGTAGCGGATTAATTTGTACATCTTAAATACACCATCAAATCCACTACTGTTCCCCTTAGATGGCACTAAAATGCTTACAAAGATGTACCTCAGTATGCACTGCCTGCAGAAAAAATTATTCCAGTATACCAAGCAACGTGTACAGTTTAAAATCAAAACACAGCTTCAAAAGTCAAACTACCAAAACACAAGGAAGGTGGCAATGTACTATAGCGGTACATGTAATTAGTGAAAACCGCCAAGGACTACACAAAATTACAGTAAACTGTTTAAAACAAAATACTAAGCACTTTCATCCCACCAAATCCAGGACTACTTCAGAATAAATCTATTATAAACCATAGCTTCCTTGTATACTATCCAACTACATATATACATAAATTTGATCAATCCATCCATTAGGATCTTAAAGTAATATACACCCATTTCATATAAACTACACTATAAATCACCAACTATATAAAATTAAAAATCAAACACAAATTACATAAAATATATTTTTATACACATTTGTATTATGTCTATATGGATTCCCTTCACAAGCTTGAAGTTTCAAAACTTTGAACTACAAGTGGTCGAGACCATAAGATGAAGTGTTGAAACTTCGAATGTTTTGAATGGAGATCGCCATACAGCGCAGATTGGGTTTTCCTCACTGTAGTGTGATCTCGGAGTTATATTTATTTAGCAGGGGTGCAAAAACGTAAAAAAAAATTTTTTTTCATTACAATTTTGAAGTTTCAAAACTTCAATCTTATGGTGTCGATCATTTGCAGTTTGAAGTTTTAAAACTTCGAACTTGTAAAGTAGGTCCATATATTTACATATATACATACACACAAATGCATAATATATATTGGTGTGAACGCACAAGGTATTCCACGTAGAGGCATGGGGGAAGAGACGAGGTTTCTTCTTGCCAACTTTCTACATCTTAATGAGGACACTGCAGGAATGCAACCCCCTCCTCCCAACATACACACACCCTTAAGAATGCAGCTATAGGGGCACACTCATGTTTGCCCAAATTTCCTTTTAACCACATGAAGTGCTCTGGTCCAAGGACTCAAGTGATGACTGGAGCCACTTGGGCAGTGACCGGGGGAGTCTCAATCCTCACCACGGATTACATCTTGTTTATGAGGGGATCTGCAGAAAAGCTCATACTGGAGAGCCTGTAAGGAGCCTAATGCCAGTTACACACAGCTAAGAGGAAAGGATACAAGAGGATATTCTGGACCTCAATAGTTGTCTCCTACCTACCTCTGTAGGGTCGTGGCTGAAAGGGGTTAGTAGACTGGTCCACTTACCTAGTGAACACACAGTAAATAAATACACATGGGAGATCTGATTCAAAAGGAAAGCGGTAACTCAAGTTTCCAGATGTCAATTATTCCTGGCTGCAAAAGCATTAATTATTTAGGTATGAAGTCTTGTCCCATCATATCAGTACTGGTGTTTAACCTCACTACAGCTGCACATGATTTTGCAGCATGCTCAGTGGCTACAGAGAAAAAAATACAACTATGGAGAGGTACATATGCTCTTATTTGGAACCTAAAGAACTCCTCCCTTTTTCCTCCATCTCTTTATTGCCAGTTACTCGTGTACTGCTTGACAAGCTCTGTAGTTTGTGCAACTGCTGCAGGAGTGCAAAACAGACTTTTGGATGAAATGTTAATGTTCTGATGGAATCCTGGGATGATGGAAAACAGTACTCAGACTGGAGTAGGTTTCTGACTCAAAAAAAAAAATGATAGAAAAATTGTAACGATTTAATGCTGTTCACTAGAATTCCTTAATGAAGATGAAATAGTTCTGTATAGGAAAAAGGGATGGATACATTTTATCCTTTGTCACATGTGGGGAAAGTTATGCAAGATGCAGTTTAACATTATGTATTAATATTACTCCACTTAAGTCCAGTCTTTACACGGTTAGACCTTTTTCTCTGTGTGACCTGTCATATACACAATATTCCCTTTAAATTCTTGCCTACTACACTTTTATGAGCCAAGAGTAGCTTTAAATGAAACACAAGTTAATGGAATGGTCTTTATTAACTTCAAATTAGTAAAAAGGACTGGGATTATAGCAAATATTGAACAGACTTCTCAGGAATGTCAGTACGGGCTTTTGCCTCATTAAAGCTACTGAGCAGGTACAAACCACATTACATCTCTCAAGACCATGGGAGGGATTTAACCAGTCCATGGGAGGGATTTAACCAGTCCACCCACACATTTCTAGTCTTTCTTTGCACCCAAACACTACTATTTTTTCACAAACTCTCTGCGCCAATACCACTAATTTTATGCTTCTTATAAAATGTTGCCAAACTGCACTCCAAATAATGCTGCACTACTGATCTACATACCATACCCTATGCTACAAATTAGCAGCAAGCCATTTACCCCACTATTACATTTTTACCTCAAACAAGATTAATTCTCAACATGTAGCACTATGTGAAGCTTCACAGGCCGATTAAAGAAAATTAGGCGTACAAGCTCATGGATTCTTATTATTTACAAGTTCCTTAGACATCCATGAGGCAAATTCAACAATTCTGAAAACCACTGCCATTTCAAATGATGTACTGAAACCCCTGCCAACACTCAGCACCCTCTGGGATATCCTATCTGGCACCAGTGTCTTGCCCAGCCTCAGCATAATAGAAAGGGCAAACACTAATCGCACTCCTCCAACCCAAACACCGTTAATGCCATACGCCTGTCAAGCTTATGATCAACTGCCTTGAAATGAGCTTGAATGTCCTGCTTAAATGTGTAAAACATTTTTGAAGAAAGTTACATGACTGACATGTTCTAACAGGAGAAGCTTATTCCATCATCTTACATGGTGCTGCTTAATGCATCTGTCAAGCCAACTGTCCCACTTTCTCACACCGGCCCAGGACTGTACATATGACATTCCCACTGGTCCCTGCACTGGATATCCTTTACAGCTACATTCTTGAGAACTTGGGCAACCTCTCATACTTTTGTTTCAGTCTTTCACTCTGCAGGGATCAAAATGCTATACATCTCTATCATATGCTGCTCCCAAACAGTAAAGACAATGCTGCTGTAGGGTCTAGCTTAGGTAACCACTGCAGATACACCTGTAATGTTTCAGTTCTTTAAATACAGACTATTTCCAGGCAAAAGAAACCCATGATAAAGATCTAAACAGAGAGAAACAGGAATTGAATGTTATGTAAACTAATGTCAAGAGAGTGTGCATGCCCAGGACTGAAAGAAGGACAGAACATAGAAGACGAATTGCCTCTGCAGCTAGGCAGAGAAGTTACAACTGGAGTGCCCTACAGTCTATATTAGGACTAATACTAATCAGAATAGAATACAATTCTGCATGTGACAATGTGGTAAAAAGGATGAAATTACAAATAAATAAATGTACACCTCTCTCGCTCTTATATATACACACACACAGACACACACACACACACACTGCTGGAATGAAAACAAATGTACATATATTATTGTAATTGAATTAAATGTATGTATTAATACACGACACTGGGACAGTTTGTTATCCAGCTAGCTAACTTTACAAAAAATAAGGGAAATGGAAATGAGCTGTTAAGCCATTACGGCACCCCACTGTGCTGAATAGGACCAAAGATGGTGGGGCTGGAAGAAGCAAGTCTTTGTTCATTAGCTCAGTAAAAAAGAGGGGAAGCCTCAGGGACTGCCATAAGCATTTGTGTGCATTGCAGCCATCTATGCTAAACTCCTATCTTCAAAAGGGGGATACTATGAGAACCTAGAGTCAAGTGACCAAATGAGGTTATTCTGAAAGCCATCTTGGATGATATATTTTACAGGGAGTAACCTCTGACCGTTTTGGGGAACCCGACTAGAAAGACTGCTCACATATTTCATTGTGCCTTGCTCTATCAAGTAAGTTATTATGGAGTAGTAATTCTCCTAATTCAGTCAGGAATATAATGAATCTTAGAGATTGACGGACAGACTCATACAAAAGAAAAACAATGTTATTTTCAATATTTCCTGTGATTTGAACTCTGTGGTTTACTATAAAACTATTTAGTATTTTCTTGTTCTTCTTATAAAACATATTTAAACTTTTCATTGTGGCTGCTTCTTTTTTTCGAAAATATTTAAGGTTTGAGAGCATTTGCACATATTTGGTGATAACTTTTTTCCTGAAAGCCTTGCTGTTTGGTCAACATTACCATTTGTATTAATATTAACTTCACTCAGCATAATTGGATACCCTTTTAAGAGCCTTATAGTAACCGAGTGGTGGCAGTGAATCTACCTTATAGTCTGGGCAAAGCTGACAAGCGTGGATAATCTGTGCCAGCCTTTCCCAGGGGTGTGTGTCAGTGAAAATTAAATCTCACTGTGTGTCACAGCTACTTGGGCCAGGGACATGAAACAGTGGTTTCACAGTGCCAATGGGGAGCCTTACTGGGGACCTGGAGAAAGACAAATACAGACACCCAGACCCTGGGCTGAGTGTGTGCTCTTAAGGGAAATTGTGCCCAATGCATTTCAAGGGCACAGCCCTCTACACTGTTAGTGGTGAGCATGGGGACTGACATCACATCCATGTAGAAGTTATTGTTAGAATGTGTCAAGTACAAAGTAGACCCCAAGATGCAGAAGTGAGACACACCAATGTTTATATTCTGCTACTAACAGTACACAAGTCTGGAGTAATGGGATACTAGAGACAGAGAGATTCCGAAAGAGTTTGGGCTGTGAAGTGGCAGCCATCCACCAAAAGGTTTTTGCTGCTCTAATCCAGCTTTGCAACTACACATCTCTAGAACTGTTTCTAGCAGTGGTATGCATGTTGATGCTCACATTTAGATCTGAAAAGCACAGACAACAGTTTAAAAGACTAAGGATTTTACAGAGATGTCAGGTGTGCATCTGGAATGTCTACTTCTTTCCCTGGGGTCCGACAGCCTGACTTGAAATAAACACTGTCACAGGACAACAGTCACGAGCCACAAACTCAGCAGGGAGCACATCAGTCTGACAGCCACAAATACCAAAACTCCTCCTCCCATCTAAAACTTAACATACAAATAAGTATTTTTGTAGGGTGGGTGAAGTCCCCCCACCCCCAAGAATCACCTGCTACGTATGCATCTCTGAAAAATCTGTACCAGCTTTTCCAGTGTTTTATGCTGACCTTTGCGCATTTTGCTGTGGTTTCATCACTACCATTAATCTCTATTCCACTGCTGCCAACGTCCCAGATTTCTCTTATGCTGGACTCTTTCTTTCAGTTATCAAGTACCCCTCATCTAGCTTCACTTTCTGGGGGGGGGGCACACTTGACTTAAGACTTCCAACTTTTCCTTACCAGTTTTCTGCAACCTTTTAGTTATCCCAACATTCCTTTTGTTAACATTTCCCTGCAGTCCATCATATTAGCCTTGGTTTTAGGATTTCATACCATTTCGCAAAAATCAATACTCTTCAAAAGCCAATTAGATCAGTCGGTATCCTCCTCTTA
Source organism: Protopterus annectens (assembly GCF_019279795.1). NCBI lineage: Eukaryota > Metazoa > Chordata > Ceratodontiformes > Protopteridae > Protopterus > Protopterus annectens. The sequence goes on from NC_056743.1 coordinate 646,476,359, forward strand.
AGGAGGATTGCATCCCGTTACTATCCTCAGGACTGGTTCGGTTACACAGACTTCCAAACCTAATTGTTATCTGCCTCTGACAATTCAACATACAAGCCAGTTTCAAGATCCCGAGTGTCTACACCACTGAACAATCTGCGCACCAAGACTAGTATGTTTTGCCATGTTAGGATCTGCCCATTCTTTTCCTCCACCATCTCCCAATACCCTTGCACACATACAGTACAATTCCTGATCCTTTTCAGACACAGTCAGAAAGCTACTCATAATGCCCATTCAGTGGCATTACAAGTCTATGGTTCTAGAACTGCTGACATATCTGCTCCACTGGTTTCCAACAGTGCCTCCTACAGTATCCCCACAGACTCAGCATTAACCAGAACCTAATCCACCTGCCCCTTTTCATTTTACCAGTACTCCTAGTCTACCAGCAACTATTCCATGAAAAAAAAAAAAAAAAAAAGGGGTTCACTCTTCACTCAGTTTGTCTAGAATTACTCTTAATTACTCCTTAAAACTATCGTCAAGATAGGTACTGGGCAGCAATTTACATACAGCTGCAAGCCATTTCTCCCTCAAATTTCTTCTCATATTTTGGTTTCACTACATCACGTGTTAATTTTCAATGAAAGGTATTCCACCAGCAAAACCTAGTGGACAATTTTTTTCTTATTAAAGTAAGAAACTCCTAATAACGCATACACCACGGAAATTCAGTAGCTTACACATTAATGAAGCTTTGTTCCAACAGGTTCCCAAGATGTCATGGCAGGAGTGCTCAGCTATGAGAAAAATTGTGGGGGCTGTTTTTAAGAAAATGCACCCCCCCCCCCCCCCCATTAGCTTCAAGAGCCGAATGAATTTTTTTCACTGTATACTATACTCCACTTTAAGGGTTTATTACACCTGTTTGAAAAAGGGACCAAAACACTTTAATGCCTTTTTCTTTACCACAGGCTTTCTAGGCAAGATCCCACCTAAAGTTAATATCTAGCTCTGAAACTAGATATGCAAAACAAGACAAGACAAAAAAAGGCCACCATAACAAAAATGCCAAATAGTCAAATGCATGTCCTCAGGAGGGCCAAAACTGAGTTGCAAAAAGCTTTTTCTTAATGCACCCGATACAAACACAGGAGACTGAAAGACATTAGAACAGTTGTGTTATAACCAAAGTAATGCAATGAACTCCGAAGAAAAATACACAGTGCAGTTATAACTTAACAGCAAGCCAAGCTACTGCTGCAGTCTAAATTCTGTCCAATTGCTGGCAGTGGGGGGGGGTCACTTTTAGACAGCGAGTTATGCCAGCACCCTGGGTTCATGAACAATTAGCAGACATCTGTTCAGAAAGGGAAAAGGTAAACATCCAAAAATGAAAGCTGTTAAAGAAAATGACAACACCTTGATAACAGAGCACAACTTCAATTTAATGCGACACTTTACTGTTCAGATTTTTTAAAGAATGTGTGGGGAGAGGTCCTTAGATTTTCCTCACAGGGCCGAGGCAATGAGAAGGTCTACTCTGTTCCCCCAAATGGTATCCAAGTTTTCAACTCATCTACACAGAATACATAACTGACATGAAGGAAGGCAAAACAATTTTATTCCCAGATGTTCTGCAGCAAAATAGTTAATATACCAGGCATCTCTTAGTATATGAACAAACATACATCACACTGCAAGGAGGGAAAACTATCCTGCAGTCACTAGTTTAGTGATACTTATCACAAGTACCAAGTGAAAGTAGGAAAACTGTCCTTACCACAACTGCACTTGAGTGAAAATGAGGGTTCTCTAACCATAAGAGTACACAAGGTGATATAGGGGCTCCCCTCCAGTACCCCAACATATGACAGAAGAGATCAAACCTGTAGCGGACAAGGTATGGGCTACAAAGATAAGCTGACTGCATTCTGAAGGTTGCCAACAATGGGTGGGGGGGGAAATGAGGTGGTCTGGGGACACAAACGGATAAAGAAATTAAAGATAACCACGGAAAGCACTAAGCACATGAACACAGACAAAAGTACCATATCTTACAGAACAGCAAAAGAATCAGCGATACAACATTTATAAGCATACAGCAAAGTGCATGAGCATTTACCTTTTCATTCCTTCAAAACTCACATTAATGTTATACATGGACTGTACTAAACACTTCAGGCTGTATATAGGAAAAGGATTTCAATTCTCCTGAGATGTTAACACTTACCCAGTGACCTTATGCCTTACAGGATGACTAATGTTAGGCTCACACTTCCTGAACCACACAACAGCTGTCGCTGGGTTACAGGGACCAGAGTAAGAAAGGAGAAAAAAAAAAAAAAAATTACTTGTCAGATGTGCCATCTGCAGTAGATCATGCCAGTCTGGGGCAAGTGCTACAAGCAGATTCAAATGTGACCACAGGTTAGACTTGGTGGCAAGTCAGAACAAACTGCCACAGTTCACGTCCACAGTAGGATGAAGGAAAACAACATGCTTCTAGGTCTCATTTCATACAGCAGCAGTGAAGATGACCCTCTCGGTATAAGCCAGATAAGATCTGGAAAATATCCTCCAAGATTAAATGACAAGCTTTACCTCTAAATCATGGCTCTACTATAACATTAAATAAAATAAAAAAGAACACAGCTATTAAAAAAAAAAAAAAAAAAAAAAAAAAAAATTGGGGTGGGGGTTTCACATATAAAATCACTTTCTCAGGTATAAGGTCCCTATCACAGAAATAAATATCAACCACACATTCAGTGACACAGCCATTAATATGGCTATTGAGACTATATGCATTAACTGAGACAGGCTTCAACAAGTCTTGTTCTGTAAAACCAGTGTTGGAAGTTATATGAGCTACATCACTGAATATGATTAAATACTTCTGCAAACTGAGACTTAACTTACACCTACATAAAAGCTCTTTTTTTCTCAGGTTATTAAATTTATAACAAGTAATTTGTTTTTATTTTATCGGCGTTCTGCATGTGAAATACAGTAATTCCAAAAAATTGATATACATATTATACATATTTGCTCTACTATAAGATAGTGAACTCTAGATCAGGAAACTTAGCAAAAATCAAAGAGAAAAACCCACACAACAAAAGAGCCTAATCAGAAATGGGCATCAATGTTAATAGAGTTAAAAGCTCGGGTGTCACAGGGGAGAAAAATAAAGAGCAACACTTACTATGCAGCTTTAATTAATGCTCAACTCTTCAGTACACACACTTTAATTCATAAAGATTTATAATGACATGTCTTAACAGTAAATACAAAGGAAAACCATGTTAAATGTGATCATCTGTAGGATATTTCACATTTAATGGAGTAAACTAAAAGTAACAATGCAGTACTGCAAAGCCCTTAAAGGAAAGCAACAACTTCCTACCGTTCAAAAAACTTGGGAGGTCAGGAGACTTTTGGTTCCTTTTCATGGTGCCATTCTTGATTATGCCAAATCACTTCCAGTTAAAGACATTTGCCTGTCATTTCTTCATAAAAGCAGAAATAACAGCATGGTAAATATGACTGAAAAAAGCTCGATCAAGGCAGGCCCACCACAGAATGACAGGGATTCAACACCACAGAAATTAAGAGGTATGGAAAGCTGGGAGCGGCCTTAGGTCAACTGGTGCCCTAGCAAGAACATGGTGGAATGTTTTTAATTCACTAAGACAGGTATGGTAGGGGTCTGGGTCAAATTATTTACTCAGTGTTAAAACAGGAGGCAAATGAAATTGGAGGGAATCAAAACATAGTAGCCACAGGATGAATATGTTTAGCAGCTTGTATCTTTAACCCTGAAAAGGATTAGCCCAAAGACATGGTGTTGCCCTTACAACAGAAGGGCTAAACGAGTCTCCCATTACTAGCTCTCCAAGCAGATAATACTCTTTCCTTACCCTCATAGGAAATTCACTCCCATCCCCAGAAAAGCAGAAGGGCGGCAACTCCCTACAGCCACTCCCTCATGCAACAACTCTTCTTGATATGTGCAGCAAAGGTAGAGGTCAGGAAACGCCATACCAAGTTTGACCAAAATAAGCATGGTTCCTAAAATTTGCAAAGCTAGTGCAGCTGTTGGAACTGTGCAGCAGAAATACAAGCATGCAAGTGAAGAACTACAATCCTTGCAGCCATATTTCTGTCTACCCCACTCAAGTCTGTACTCTAGGCAATGACACTGCTGCCAGATCACTGTATGCCAATAACAGACTGTCAAAAGTGGAACTAACCCTCCACTTCATTAGCAAACACCTACTGCAAACATCTCTTACTACCACATCTAAAACAAAAACATCATTCTAGGACTAAGATAACAAACATGGTGGTTCCTCCCTTTGTCTTCTGTATGTCCAAATTACCACAACTTACCCAATTTTAAATTGTTCTTTAAATTGCTTATGATTTTCAACAGAAATTTAAAATAAAGGCCTTTTTAAAGTAGATGTAAGCACCATTACTACTTTTAAAAACAAAATTATTATTTTTACATTTTACTTGAAAGGAACCCGGAATTCTTCTCGGGGTTATAATCACACACACTGACCTCATGGAATACTGAAATCAGGCTAACAAAAGGAGACTTGCTTCCCTTAACTTACTGAAAAGGGATGCCGTCAACTACACCTTGCAGGTGAACACCTTTGAGAATCACACAAGGCTGTAGTACCAAAACCAAAAGGTCGATGACTGCCCAATTAAGTAACTTGTTTTACATTACCCATAACTCTGTGCTGCAACATGCAGACTGCTAATTAAAGCTATTAAAACATATCAATAAAAACAAACTCAGACGGACACGTGAAACTTAAAAAACCTTCAGGTCGCAAATTGTATATCTAGACTTCTACAACAAGAAACAACAATTCAGTATTAAAACAAACATGTATGGGAACCAACTAATGCATTTCAAAGTACTATATATGTGCATCAATAAAAAAAAATGCACACGTTTTACCTTAACCCTATCTAAAAGCTTTATTTCCCTGCTACACTATCCACTTACTGACATCTGCCAAACAACAGTGCATTCCAGCTATCTGCATATGTCCTCAGTTTGCAGCAAAAGTTAGTCCTGTGGTACTAATCTTGCTAGTGATGATGCAGAAAGATTCAATTCAGAGAGTCACCAGACAAACAGGGAAACATTTTTTTTTAAATAAATCCCTTAGCTCTGCCCCTTTTGCCAACATGCACTCTGCCAGCCCAGAATACTCACATTTTTAGTGCGAGTAACGCATTGAATGCACATGAAGTGTTTGGAAGTCTAGTGGCCAGGACTAGCCCCTAACAAGAGTGTCAGCCACCTGCAAGTGTCAGTCCCTCAATCCTCTAGCACCTATGTTTCTAGTTAAATCCACATCAAATGGGCAGGTGTACACCTTACTCCTAAATCAAAATACTACTACTACTGATAATACAAGGTTTAAAAAAAAAAAACAACCAGCGAATGGAACATCATGCAACAGTCACTGCACACTTACTTCCCAAGCAATGTAAATTCAAATATTACTAATCCAAATAAATCTTTTCCGCTTCCACAAAACAGTTCAGAGCTGACTGAGCCCAATAAATCAGAAACACAAGAACTACAAATATTTTGTTTTAGGAAAAAATACCTTGGGCTATAATTAAATCACAACAAAATATTAGCTATCATATTACACTATGAATGACATCTCATCTTAATACAACTTTTATCTAAATACAAGATAATACAATTAAAAATATGCACTGGTCAGTATGAACACCAGCAAGACATTAAACATTCACTAGGCTCAGACTAGACACACAGGGATGGTATCCAGCAGCAGGAAAGCTAATTTAACCACAGTGAGGAGGCATGCTGTAAGGGTGGGCGAGTTCTACAGTACTACATGAAAGATATCCAATGGGGGTGCACCATTAACATAAGACAGGGTGGACACAACTGCAAGCTTCACTCTCCAACAGGTTACGGGTGAGAACACCATGCACAAACAGGCCTGGTACAGCATTGGCAGCTACTGTCTCATTACTGGATGAGCATTTCTTAGGACTATGGGGTCACAGCAAGGGTGCTGGGATACGACCCACCAATGGCATAAGGACAGCAGACTAGCTGTGTTCCAGAAATACCTGGGGTACTCTGCCATACCCCCATAAGTGCAAAGATTTTCAAAGAATGTCTACATTTTGGTCTGTTCCTCAAAGTTGGGGTTTTCTGGCAAATGGTTTAGGACTGAAGTCACTAAATTATGGCAAACACTTGAATTTCAGACTTCATATGCTTCAGAAAATGCATGCTAATGCAAACCCTGCTATTCTAGCAACAGCAACAAAATCTGTTCCTGATTTTGCAGATTTGTCCCCCAATTATTACTGGCTTTGTACGGATTTCCTGTGCTTGAGAGGGAGGTATGCATACCCACCCACCCACCCACCCACAATTTCATGAATCACATACCGAATGCTACCACACATACTTAATATTCAGCATATCTATAGTGAAGCAGAGATGCATGCGGATGATCAGGAGGTATTCAAGATCCCCACCCCCTGCCATTAAAGACTAGAAGTCTAGTTTTTGTTAACACAACAGTTTGTATTATCAGCTTCAGTTCAACCCCATCTCACCACCCCTCGCCAGTGCAAAAATGTGATCCATTAAACCCTGCCTGGAGCTGTAAAATGTATGACAGCGCACAAGCTCACAAAGTATTCTAAGGTCACTAGTAATAGGTACAATAAAACTGACAATCATCTGCTGTCGAACACAAGTCACTTTACTGCCATACACATTATAACACATGTGTGTGTATATATATATATATATATATATATATATATATATATATATATATATATATATATATATACACACACATACACACACATACATACATACACATATACATACACACATATGTAGGTATGATATATAGTAAAAACTGTCATGCCAAGAAACATATCCAACACTTACTACAATTGTTAAGCCTCTTACAGAAAAAATAGCAGAATGCTCAATAACATTTAGTCTTGTTGGGGGGGAAAAAAAATCAATACACATGCTCTTCCTCCTCCTCTCACCTCTTTCCTGCGGTTAGGAGCCCATGGCCGGGTAAGGAGAGCTGTATCACCCTGAACGACTACAATGTCCTCAACAAAGACGGATTCTGGAAAAGCTTCATCTACAGGAATTTCAATCAACTGCAGGCCTAGTTTCTGTCGCAGGATACCAGTGTAAACACCATACTGGCGGTGGGCCTTTGCCAAGTCAATGTCATCTGGACCCTCCTTTTGACCATCCACTGTTGCTTCGGGCCCACCACCAAAAGAGGAGGGGATTGCTCTCACAATAGCATGAGTGTATTTGCCAAATGTTGATGTGCATGCCATCCTGGAGTGTTTAATGTGTCCCCCCCCTTTTTTTCTACTCAAACCTATAAAAATACTCCCAGCAACTTGTCTCCAATGGTGCCTGCTTATTTACCAAGAGATACTTGGGAGAAAAAAGTACCTCCAACCTGGGAAAGTGGTCGCTCTGATCAACTCAGAAAAAAGTAATCCAGTTGTTCTTCCCAGTCTCTGAAAGGCTAGAATAAAGCCAACAAAAGTTCCAGAAACAAACAAACAAAAAAAAAAGTTAACAATCCTTTGTTTCAGTCGATATCTTTGCTCCCTTCTCTGAAGCGTCTCTTTCAGGACTGGTGTGGCTGCAGGCTCCTTCTCATACAGTGCTGCAAGCAGAGGAAACAAGAGAGAAAAAATGTTTCACTGTTTAGAAAGTGACACTATACAACGGTTTCTACTTGATGCAAATTGAGGTGAAATTTACTTCTGCCTCACCAGTGAGCCTTTTACCTTTAAGTTGGAGAAACTGCTATAAATGAGTTTATTGAAATGCACCCCCCCCCCCTAAACTTTGCATTAGCATTATTAACCGTTACTGTTTTAACCACAATTCTTTAACTTCTAAAGACTACAACAAACCTACAACTACAAAAGCAAGATATTTCAAAAATTAGTTATTTAGAGATTAATGATTTTACCTCTCTCCCTCCTGAGCTACCCAAAAACCTAGAGTTGATCAAATGAAACCAGTAAAAGGATAAAGGAATAACCGGTCAGTTGCCCATTCTTTCTCTCAGCAAATCTCAGGCTTCAATTGCTACCACACCTGCAGATCTGGTGAAAGGCTGCCTATTTAATACACAAAAAATAGTATGCCTTTTTCGTGATTCTCCTTTCTATGCAGGATCAAATCCTACACTTACAGTCTCTTCAAGTTAAACTCTCAGCCTTCCTCTTTCCTTCTACGTCCCATAGATTAACAAGAGAGCTTCTCAAAGACAAAATACAAAGCATATCTAGCAGAATAATGCAATTCACCCCTACCATCTCCCCACCGCCCACCTACAAACTATCGCGATTTCTTTCCTTTCTCCATTGACCGTCTGCGTCTGTTGTTAACTTGCAGCATCCCCACCCACCTATGTTCCAATAAGTAATAATGAACTCCGTTATATTATACTATAATCCCTACCTTTTGCAGGGTCTGTTCTTTTCTGCTTAGCCTGCAGATATCCTGAAATGGGACTAAGAAAAGTCGCTGGCTCTTACAAGTATTTTCCTTCACATTTAGTGACGAGGCGTATTTTTCACACTATTTTCTTCATTAGTGTTTGCCTTCCCTAGATCATTATCTGTACTCATTCCAAGTTCCTAGCGGCCCGTCCCAAATGCTCGCCACCACAATGTCCTACCAGCCCTTCCTCATTTTAGACAGTAAAGTTTTCATTCCTTTCTTAAAGGACTTTTATGATTTATTTGCCTTCCTCCAATTATTCGGGCTCTCGACTCCTCCCTCTCTCAGTCTGAGCTTTCTTCGCAGGTCTGATTGTATTTAAGAATGACGGATAGTTCCTCCCCCGCCCTTAAAAATTGCAGTTTCTGTTATTATTTATTGTATTACACTTTTATTCCATGTCCTTCTCTCGTATATTCGTTAGTAAGGGTTGGGGTTGCCGCACGCACATTGCTGGTATTTTCTTCCTTCACTCGAGCTTTCTCACTGAATAAAAAAATCGTTAAAATTGGCACAAAGAGGGGGGAGGGGCCCTTGTAAATCCCAGTTTAACCATCTGTTTGCTGGTAAGGTTCCCCCTAATAAACTGGATGTGTGACTTTATATTATGGATACTGGGTTCTCTATATATTTGCAAATCTACATTGTGAAACGTTTTGAGATTTTTAACGTGTATGGAAACTTTGCTTGTGTTTGCATTCGACTGATAAAACACGAGCAGTCTGCAAGACTTAGAAAAGCACTGTCTTTTCTATTCATATTGAAATGGACCCCCAAAATGCATATTTTTCATTGGATAGAGCATAGCATGTGACTTTGCATTAATCTGGTTGTAATGTGCAGAAACAAACTGATGTGGAAGAAAATTAGCATATCGGTTCACATAACCTGACCATATTTCCATAACTATCAACCTCTTGGAGAAATAAACATGGGCAAAGCCTAAAAAATTGGGGGACACAACGGTCCAAAAATAGTGAAAATTTTTAAGCACTGCTGTTGCAAACTTAAAAATTGGATAAAATAACATGTTTTGCATTAGCATGAATTTTCTTAAGTGTATGAAGCCTGAGTCTCAAGTATCTGTCATTATTTTTTTTACTCAATCCTAAATGATTTGCGAGAAAAAAAACACAATTTTATGAGAAACAGACCAAAAATATGAGGAAAAATTCTGGACATTCTGTGAAAATCTATATAGTTGACAAGTATGTGATACTTCTCTAACTGCTAGCCCTCAAAATTATGATGTTGTCCTTCAGAATGTTTTGTATAGGTGTAAATTTCACACATGTGGGGGTGAGGGAGTACACCTGTGTGTTCAATAAATACAACATACTGGTGTTACTCCTTTGGTTTAGTATACCAGGTTCATTAATGATGTACAAAAGACCACTGTACAGAAATGTGTGGCTGAAAAGGAAGTATTTGAGCAGACCACTTTCCCAATCAATAGATGTCAGACCATACATCTCAACATTGTATCACAAGAAATCCAGATAAAGCCAAAAATAATGGTGGGGGGTAGACAAAGGCCCAAAACAGGGACAATTTTTAAATACTGCTTTTATAAACGTAGAAAGCTGCAGGAATAAAATGTTTTGTATTGTCATGCATTCTCTGAAGGATATGAAGTCTGAAACTCAAATATATGTCATTATTTATTGAAGTCACTCCTCAATGATTTGCCAGAAACCCACAGTTTTCATGAGGTACAGACCAAAATATGATACAAAAATATGTACATTCTGCAAAAATTTGGACATTTGAGAGGTATGTGTCAAATAAATATATGAATATAGCAGTGATTTCATTTGGTTAACCTAAGGGGATCCCATAATGCATTAGTACAAGGATGAGCTAACTGTGATCCAGCCAAGATGTGCATGATTATGAGATATACTTGGGCTTGTAACTGGTTTGGAAAATAAATAAAATAGGTTCATAGGTCATTAGCTGGCATGCAGTCCAGGAGACCATTGAGGAGCCCGTCACAAATTCCAAATTGACCTAAAGCACCATTTGGATCAATGACTTGCTCCAGGTTACCAAGCAGGTAAATGAAGAGAGAGAGAATCAACCCCTGTACAGTACCACAGGAAATAGCTCCTAACAGGTCATAGTCTAAATCATCAGTGCTATCTGCCAGATAAAATAAAATACATATCAGTGGAGCATTTCTATTGTTTTTATTCTTTTTGTTTTATTTTTTGTCGCATATTTATGCTGTTGACTAATCAGGTAAATTCATTTTTCGGGGTTAATGCAAATGCGCTGTCTGACTTGCTTAGAGTTGCACAGTAGGCTAACGGAGACAGAAAGAATAAAATCTTGTGTCTTTGACTCAGGAAAGCAGCTCAATAAGAGCTTACAGCCTTACTCCTCTGCACTGACAGACAACGCAAATTCTGCTCTCCACTGTGTCTAGAATACTTGGTTACTGAGCGTGATACTTTCCAAATCCAAATATGACACTGCTATGTGATTAAAGAGCTGACAAACATTCAGAACAGTAAAAAAACTGTGTTATACGACCATAAAACCCCCCACCAGCAATTTTAATGACATGTTTGCATAGTATTGACTCACACAAGCTTTCAACTGGTGAAAAAGAAGATACAAAGCAACATGACATTAAAAATTACATCATTAAGTCCGCCAGAGCCATTTGATGTAGCACAACAATCAGCGTGGTCAGTACAGAAGCAAAGGTTTGAATGCTACAGAATAGCAAAGCCGGATAAGGAATGACCATGACATTCAGGTAAACTCCTTATTTCATTGCATGGGCAAAGAAGTTATGACTATTTTTGGTACCTTCACATTTGGTGAGTGACAAACCTTAACATATGAGACAATGATAACAGAGCTAGTCGAACATTTTGCACCTAAAAGAAATGTAATACAGGAATGAAAAAGTTTGCTTCTATAAATGTGGTTCAGAAAGGGAGCAAGTCTGCAAAAGTATTTGTGAAACAATAATATGGATTGGCAGAATACTGCGATTTTGGTGGCACTAAAAATAAGCAGATGAGGTAGGATTGTCATATGTATTGCAGACAGTGAAGTTTCACAGAAATTGCAATTGGAAGCAAATTTAATATCAGAAAAAGCTGTACAAACTGGTTATCCATTTAAATGAATTAAAAAGAAAAGTGCAGATGGCGACAGATTTGAACAAAATTAAACCAAAAAAAAAATATATGGGGACTTCAATATGCTGATGTGTTAAGTGGCAGCCAACAGTAGCTCTCCAAGTCGAGAAATCCAGAAATGTTACAAAAAGTTGGTATTGCACTGACAAGAAAGAAGAAAAATAATCCTTAGAAAGAACACAAATACAAAGAAGAAATGTTGGCAAAAATCTGTCAAAAAAGAAAAGAGAACCAATTGAAAGACTCCAAGGAGAAACAGACTTTGCCTGGCATGGGAAACCCATGTGGTCGATCTAAAAGAAATGACAGAAGGGTTGGCTGGTACAAAATTGGAAGAGAAGATAGATAAAATATATACAAAAGTCTAAAATTAGTGGGACACTAAAAGGAAACATCAAAACTAGTAACAAAAAAGTACAAGAAATCGAGGAAACATTGACAAGGCATGCAAAGTAAAGAACACAGTTTCAGAATGCGTAATTAAAATAAAAATTAGCACAGCAACCCAAGAGGAAGTAATTATGAAACTGGGTAAACCTGAGAATCATTCAAGAAGGGAAAACTTGTGATTCATGGCCATCCTGAAAAATGTTGAGGGTAATGACTGTAAATGTGCATACAAAAATATCTCAATGACTGGACTGGTATCCCAGCACAAGAGATTATGATAGAAAGGGCTCACAGAGTTTATGCCTCTAGCTTTGTGCAAAAGAGATTGCCGCATCCTATTTTAATTAAATTCAGTCATTTCACCAGATGGAGTAGATACTGTCTTCATTGTGTAAAAAAGAAAGACATTAAGGATAAGAAATTATAAGATTGTGTGAATAGTGATTACAATTCTTCAACGAGGCAACAAAGGAACAAATATGTTCCAGCAATCTAAAAAATGTAAGCAAATGGGTAGTAAATTTAAATGATTGTATCCAGCAGCATTTCATACACTGTATCCCAAATGTAGGAACCACAGAAAAGGAGACATGGGATGGTAAGAAATGAGTGAGATTATATGACTACCCATTACAGATATAACTATATTACTTGCAATGGTAGACAGTTGTACATTTTATCAACAAACTTTCTATTTTACGCTGATGCTGGAAGACTAGAGAACCTTTAAGGAAAGGATCTAGAAGAGGGGGGAATAATCACAGGAAAAAACATGAAAGGGATTGGTGATGTACACAGTTCTTGGCAACTCCCAGAGGTATCATCACGTGGTTACTCAGGAGAATTTCCAAGTTAATAAAAATAAACCTATAAGCAGCATTTCACATCTATTTCAAGAGTTAAGCAAGTTTTTGACTGCTGAATTGGCTTTCCTTTAAGGAACCTACATAGTAACTAGGAGAAGTTTTGAGACTAGCGATTACGGGGGTGAAACACTGGGTGCAAAGTAACAAGATATAAAGAAGCAAACTGTCCAACTTGGCTAAGAACGGTGATGGTCGCAAGCAAAAGTAAAGGGTGTGCTGTGTGGCAGCTGGGGTTAATAAAGAACAATAGTTGCAAGAAAGTTATTTTTGGGATCAAATATGTGTTTTGGGGTAAAGATGGCAATAATGGCCATGATGGCCACAGAAGCTAGAAGAGGCAGGGATAGATAGAGAGTGCAGACTGGCCATTAGAATAAGTCTCCGTTTGTTTCTCTTCTGCTATCAAGCTGAAGTTTGGACCAGGGATTCTTTTTTGTAGCAAGTGTTTCACATGTAACCATGGAATTCATCTTTCTAGACCAAAGAAGGCATCAGGGCAACATAGGGTAAACATGTTCAAGACTAAGATTGATAAGAAATCATTAAGTATTATGTGAATAATCAGATAGTCAGAGAGGAAATATTCTACGAGAAGAAGTGCTGCAGGTTAAAGATCAGCAAGAAAGATCAGGGAGCTAAAATGAAACTTTAGATTAGTTATTGTGAGAAACATAAACTGAATTTCTTTAGATTAGTTCTGGTAAGAAACATAAAATGAATTTCCTAATTTGGGAGAGGGGAGGAAGAGAAACAAAATAGTATTTAAGTGGATGACTTGATATGAGAATGTTAAAGATGAAAAAGAGTCAATCTCAGAAGGAGAATTGCTGAGAACAAGTGTTTACTCCAGTTAAGAAAGAATACAAGACAGACAATTGCGTATATAGTTTGAATGTTTGTTGAGTATGTATGGTTTATAAAGTTACTAACAGAGGAATGGGTTTAGGATTGTTTGTGAAATATGTTAGTTCAGTAACATCTAGGCAAAAGTATGGTGCAGTGCCAGAACATCTGTCAGGTCAAAGGAAAAAGGAATGAAATCAAAGTAAGGCAAAAAGTGGTAGATATCATGTGACTAAAATAAAAATGATACAATGGAAAAGGGAAGTAGACATGAATGGACAGATTTCTATTTTGACTTAATATCAATTGATTGCTGCACTATGAGAAAAAAAGATAACATTTTAATCTGCATTTATAAGAGTGGAGTAAACATTTATAAGGTGAGGCCAGTTGGCAAAATGGTTAAGATCTTCACCTCTTATGCGCAAGACACAAAGTTCGATCCTGACCTCCATCCAGTGCCTGTTTGGAGTTTGCATGTTCTCCCTATGTCTCATATGCTGAGTGTTTCCGTCTCAAATTCACCCAAGAATGGAGCTGTAAGCAGCAGCACAGACTCTACATGGTGCCCTATAAAGGGAATAGTTGTACAGTGCAACAACTTTGGGCATATACTGTGGTGCACAGCATCCTCATGACAGCAGAACATGGATTCCGGACTGAGCTCTGTGGCAGGGCTAACCACTCACCAGTGTAAAAATATGTCTCTAAGTGATTCAGTCGTGTTGACTAATGTCGCCAAAATGGACAAGGTATTTGCTGGTGATACACTAGGGGCCCTTGCTAATGATGGAGGTGTGTATGTGCCCCTATTGGCCAGTATTTGTCCACTATAAAGCCCAGCAGCTCTGGATCATTAAGTAACTCAGTTGCCCAACTTGAGTTACCTAGAATAACTCTGTTTTTTTTTTTAATTTTTATTAGATTTTAAATAAACAAATTGATCATGACAATAATTGTATTTAGAAATGTGTGAGCATAAAATAAAGAAGAATATGAACAAGCGTAAACAAGAAAACCCATTTATAAGAGTGTCTACTAACAATGAAAATTCTCTAAAAAATTCCAGTACATTACAATTGATATGAGCATAGCTATTTTTATCAAGCAGTTCTGAAATTTGTCCATGTATTATAGTAGGAGGTGATTCTAGTAGATCTTGATTTAATGGTGATAATTTCCAGATGGCATACTTTGGTTGCAATATTTGTGAATTCTTTGAAAGAGGGTATAGCTTCATTCTTCCAATTCTTGGTTATAACTTTCCATGCAATTGATAAAATGGACCATAAAAGAGGACATTTCATTCTTTAAACACAAACAGGAATAGGGGTGTTAAAAAGAATTAATGGCTTAGCTAAAACAAAATTGTCCCCAAATAAAGCCTGCAAAAAAGATTAATGTGATTCCAATAAGGTGTAAGCACAACACAATCCAAGAACATGTGTTAACAATCTGCTTTAAGCTCCTGTTTACATCTCCAACAAGCTTGCTTCTTTTTAAACATTAATTCAATTTTATAAGGTATGAAGAAAGATCTGTGCATGAATTTCCAAGTAAAAAGTTACCATCTAAGAGAAGAAGTTGTCTGTTTGGAAGATATTAAAATGATTTTTTATCTTCTTCATCTGGAGGTCTGTTATTAATGTACATAAAATAGTTCCAGTAATTGTCATTGCAACTTTTTGTTTCTTTCCTCACCACTCTATATGATTTGGATAAGAAATCCTCTCCCAGTGTGTTTTGTTGTATTAATAATATTAAAAATTCAATTAATTTTGGGAAAAGATCTCTTACCCTTGGTTGCATTAACTTAATTTTACCTTCTACATATTGTCTGCAAGATTGCACATCCAACCATATATCTTTGCTTAAATCAAAATCTGGACTAAAAACAACCAATCTGCTAAACACGAATTAAGAATTGCTACACTCAGAGCAAGATCACTGAAAGGATGCAGCTTAGAAGTGGATGATATGGTGGTAAGGAGGAGGATGGGCATCCTATTTATCCAGGAGAAAAGATGGAAGGGCAGTGCAGGAAAACCACATGCCTTAGGATCCAGAGTCTCCTACTGAGACTCAGGACAAGCTAGAAATGGTGTGGGACATGACAGTGAGGGATGTCATCAGAATTAACGATAGCCTCATTGCAGTCAGACTCCAGCCTAATGATAGAGCAGTAGTGGAATGTAAATTATTTTATGACTTCCACCATTTGCCAAAGGATTTGAGGTCTATGTATTTTCACAGGTGGATGCTAAATACTGCTAGCTTTCAGCAGTGGTGGTTCTACCTGGGATAGAGTCAGATGACAAGAAATTATGTCATTCTGCAAGCTATTGCAGCAGTAATATTTCAGATATTAATTTAAGAACTCTCTGAGAGAGTGAGATAGGATTTTTTTTATTTTATCTTTGCCCTGACAACATCAGATAGAGAAGCCACTCATCAAATATGTCTTGCTGCTCTAATTAAGTGTACTAGGGAACAGTATATCCGCGGTGGTGGTGCTGCGGTAGCATTGTCGCCTCACAGTAAGAGGCTGTCCGGTTCAATTCTCAGCTAGAGCATCTTCTGCATGGAGACATGTGTGAATGGGCGTACCTTTGTTGAAGGTTGTGTGTCAGGGCTGGCAACTCGGCACGTAAAAATCAACTGCCAATCATTAGCGGACCGGAGTTCCGCCGTGGTGACCCCTAACTGGGAAAAGCCGAAGGACACAATAACTAGGGAACAGTATAATTATCTTAGATTCAGTCAGGAATACAGCAAAGCTTAGCTTAGATGTTTTTCTTTATTTATTTGTGACTGTCCTGCAATGTTGTTTTAAATATTTCCTGTGGTTTTGAACTCTGATATTACAGTACATATATATTTAGTATTGTCTTGTTCTTTTATTATTTATTATCAAATATATTTAAACATTTCATTGTAGCTGATCTTTGTGAGACATATTTAAGTTCTGAGAGTACTTGCATATTTATTTGGTGTCACTTTGTAGGTCACTCCTAATAGCCTTGCTCTTGGTCAAACTATCATTTATATTGATAATAACATTACACAGTAAGATTGGACACCCTTCATTAAGGGCCTTAAAATAGCTAATAAAGAGGTGGCTGGTGGCAGTAATAACTATGTTATAGTCTGGGCAGAAGGGGCCATAGTTAGTAAACCTGTGCCAGCCTTTCCCGTGTGTGTGTGTCAAACAAATCTCCAGGAGTGTGTGTTTCAGCTACTTGGGCAGGGAAATGAAGCACTGGTTGGACAGAGAGAGTGTTGGAGGTCTTGGCTTGACCACTCGGCTGAGATATCAACTCTATAGCTGTGCCAGTGGAGAGTCTTATTGAGGATCTGGAGAAAAAGGGAGAAACCAGCCCTGGACTAACTGTGGCCTCTGTGTGCCCTTAAGGGAAATTGCACTTGATGCAGTGAGTTGCATCTGGAAATAATGTGTGCACCTGTCATCCTCCCAGTGTACAACCCCCACTGGTACTAGTGGTGAGGATTGAGGCTCCTTTATTACTGGGCCAGAGGTGGGGTGTCGTAACAACATCCCAAGAAACTGATTTAGGCAGTCGTGTGGTAGTTCAAAGTCCCAGAATTAGTGCAAGCTATGTACAAGGACCCAACGACTCAAGTATGAACAGTGTTCGGTCCCACAGAGGGGTTCCCAGTGGGAGTGGGTGTGCACCAGGGTTCATCTCTGAGGCCACTGCTGTTCATGGTGGTGATGAACTACATTAGCAAACAGGTCAGAGGAGAGAGATCAGCAATGTTGCTGTATGCAGACGATGTGGCATTACAGGCAGACTCTGAGTAAGAACTTCAGCAAAGTATAGGGGAATGGAATGCAAAACTGAAGGCACATAGGATGAACCTGAGTACAGATAAGACAGTTGTAATGGCAGCAAATGGTGGAGTTCAGAAGAAGCTGAGAATTGAGATACAAGGGAAAGTAGTGGAACAGGTTAACAGCTTTGACTATCTGTGAGGGGTGGTTGAGGAGAAGTGAAGTCTGAATGAGTAGGTCAATGCTAGAATCAGAGGGGCTGCAGCCAACTGGCACAGTGTGTCAGGTGTAGTGTATGACAGGAGAATGCCAAAGAAGCTGAAAAATTAATTGTACAAAACAGTGGTGCGACCAGTACTACTGTACTGCATGAAAACCTGTGCAGTAAAGGCAGGGTAGTTGAGGAAGTTAGAGGTGATGGAGATGAAGTGTCTAAGACAAGCTGTAGGATGTACACTGTAGGACTGATGAAGAAATTAGGACATAAGAGAAGAAGCCAAAGTAGCTCAAATTGCAGAAAAGGTCAAAGAGAACACATTATGGTGGTTCGGGCACATGTGCAGAAAAGAAGAAGACAGTCTAGTGAAGAGTATTTGGAACAGACAGGAAGAAGGGAAGAGGAAACAAGGACATCCAGCAAAAGAGGTGAATGGATTGCTTGAGAGAAGATTTGTGACAGACAGGCATGAGTGTCGAAGAAGAGAGGGCAGTGGCATTGAATAGAAAGAGATGGCGACAGTTGACACAACCCCTGACCCCCTGTAGAAAATAGGAAAAAGTGGATTGATGATGATTATAAGACTGGAATAAATACAGCTGTACTCCAGGGACCTATTTGGGTGACAAGGAGCACAATAACTTGATTAAGAGAAGTAACTGGATTTAGGTAGGTTATAAATGGAGGCTGGCACCAGGTTCATTGGGAAATGAAGGGACATATTGAATTAGCATTATTTGTCAGCTAACATTTTGTACTTTTATTTAATAATTTGTACTAACATGAATGGTTATTAATCAGGGATATGTGTATATGAGGCGCATATGAAGCTCCTGATTATTATATTAATTCAAATTTAACACTGGATGTTTGTTAATATTTAAGTGTTTTGGGGCTTCAAGTGAACTGTTGATATATTTGTTTGAGGCATTTAAGTACGCATTTAATTGAGAGTGGTGAAGGCAATTGTTTATTTCATTTGCTGCATTCATGTTCCTATAGAAAGGAAAAAAACTGAAGGGATTTACAAATTACAGGGTTGATGCTGTTCAATATTGTCTATAAATGGGTTCTTTCTATTATATACGTATGACAACTTTTGAGTGGAAACTATTAATATAAATAACTTTGGTTTACAGGATATTGTGCCAATAGTGGCATACATTTAAAGTGTTAATTATTGGGCCACTATTTGGGGACAACAGACATTATAGAGATCTAACACTGTTTCCTTGTTGGCTACTGACCCATTTTAGTCAGGCTTGTTAGTGTTATAATAAGACCTACCCTTTGGATATAACTGTATCCCGCTATAGTCCCAGCCACTTATTAGTTTTCTCTGGACAATCACTCCTTCTTGGCTCTCCACATATGCTACAACCCTCCTACAATGCGATACACATCTGCAACCACTATTACTCCATTTGCCCTACTAATCTCTCTCTCCTGTCTTACCTATCTCACACTATTTCCTAACCCTTACCATACTACTCTCACACACTCCACGGCATCATACCATCCTCCTCACTCCCCTTCTTACTCATCCATCTCTCATGAACTGTTCTCCTCCAACCCAACACACCTATTCAAACCTAAGCTACTCCCCTCCCCAGCCCCCTCCACTCATCTCTCATACTTTACAGCAAAAAAATCACTCGTCTCACACAACCTATTCTACCTAACCCCACTACATATCCTAACTCTACTCCTCCACCATACCCGTCTCTCACTTGCCGGTAACATCCACCCTAACCCCGGACCAACCTCTATCACTAATGTCACTAAACCCTCCACCTTACCAAACAAATCCAAGTCCATCCGCCTCATTGCATTTAATGCACAAAGCCTTAGAAACAAAATCCCTAACCTCCATGCTTGGCTCTCCCATAACCACCCTGACATAACAGTCATTCCTGAAACCTGGCTCGAACTGACAGAGCCCAAAAAAAAGGAGGTGGAGTAGCTATAATCTACCCCTCCTCCCATACCATAACTCCCTACACCAATAAAATACCAACATTTGCCAATGCTGAAATTACAATCAGCTTTCTAAAAATAAACAATCACAAATCCATTTGTATCACTGCCCTCTATATTCCCCCTGGTGATAGCATCAAAACACTTGAGAACATCCTTTCCTAGTTCTCCTCTCACATAAATAATGAAACCTACATCCTGGGTGACACCATCATCAACTGGGCCACTTTAAACTCTGATGCCCCATCCCACACTATCAACCTGTACAATTTCTCCCAACTAATTGATTCACCAACCAGACCAAATAAAGATGGTACCTCTGGAACTATCATTGACTGGATCCTAACAACACACCCAAGTCTTATCACCTCTGCAGGAATTATGCCAGATCCTCTCAGTGATCACTTACCTGCCTTCGCTGACCAGCTCAATCTCCACTGCAAAAACAACACCATTACATTCAAACCCGCAACCTCTCCTCTTTCAACACTCAAACTTTCTCACAATGCCTAAAGCTCACTCACTGATCCCCACTAAAAACCCTTTCACTAGATGATGCCGTATCCTAGTTTAACCACTCATTCCTGATCCTCCTCAACCAACAAGCCCCCCCAGAACCAAACACATCAAAACCAATCCCTGCCCACGGTTATCAAATGAAACTAAACCTGCCATGCAACATAGGGACAAAAAATGGAAACAATATCAAAAACATAAAAACCCTAACTCCCTCCTAGAATTTAAGCAACTCTGAAACTACACAAAAAAGCTTATAACTAAAGACCATAAAGCCCACTACTCCGAACTCCAGTCCTTGCACTCAACAAATCCCAAAAAATTCTGGGAATCCATATCATCTATTTTGCACCCTGGTAGTAAAAATAACCCCTGCTCTAATCCCACCCTCTTCGACATTGACACAGCCACCCATTTCAACTCATTCTTCATAGACTGCATAAAAAAACTATCCTCCTCCTTCCCACACTCCCTCGTCCAGCTCCAGCCCCTCCCATCACAACCTCCACCCTAATCAACTACCCCCTTCTAGACGCTTCTGCCTTGCTCCCATTTCTACAACCACTATAAAAAGACTTCTCTTCAAACTCAAACCCTGTCGCAATGCACCTGACAATCTCCCACCTACCTTCCTCATACAATCAGCAGATAGCATCACCTATCCTATCTCAATTCTCATAAATATATCCATTCAAGAATCATCCGTCTCCTCTATCTGGTACCATGCTTACATCATCCCCCTTCACAAAGGTGGCAAAAATTCTGAAACCACCAACTTCAAGCCTATTGCCATCCTTTCCTCCCTTTCTAAAATTATAGAGAAAACCATCCAAGCACAACTCATGACACACCTAACCCAAAACAACCTCTTATTCCCTACCCAACACGGCTTCCGCCCCAGCCACTGCACCATGGCTGCCCTTCTTTCCTTTCTGGAAACCATCAACCGTGAGTGTGACTTAGGCAAATTTGTATCTACACTATTCCTAGATCTGCCAAAAGCCTTTGACACCATCTCTTACACCCTACTCATATCCAAACTCTCCAACCTACATCTCTCTTCCACCACCATAGCTTGGTTTTCCTGCTACCTGTCCAACCGCCAACAAGCTGTCCAATGGAAAACTTCAACCTCCCCCTTCCTACCTACATCCACAGGCATCCCTCAAGGATCTGTTCTTGGCCCTCTACTCTTTATCCTATTCATTAACAACTTCCACCACTACATCCCAGAATCGTCTGTCATCCAATATGCAGATGACTCAACAATCATCTGCTCAGCCTTCTCTCCCTCTGATCGCCTAGCAAAAAACCAGTTAGCCTTCTCCACAACAGAATCCTGGATGCAGTCCAACCACTTGGCTCTTAATGCCAAAAAAAAAACAAATTAATGTTATTTTCCCCATCCAAAAATTCCATTATTGACAAAATCTCTTTCACCATACAGAGCCAGAACAACACCCTCCTTGAAATTGTTCCCATGACAAAGCTTCTCAGCATCATCATAGATGAAGAACTAAAATTTGATGCCCACATCCATTCCGCAATCAAAAAAACCCACCTAAAGATTGGCCTCCTCTACAGACACAACTGCTTCCTCAGCCCTCTACCCGTCAAACCCTAGCATCCACCTTCCTGCTCCCCTATCTTATGTATGGTGCCCCTCTGTTTACCAATCTTGACCTTGGCATACGTTCCAAACTTGAATGCTGCTACCATAAGATCTGCAAATTTGCAACCAATTCAAAATACTCATCCCACCACTGCCACTCCCTCCTCTCCCTCATTTAGCTTGAATTACCCAACTACCTCATTTACCTACAACTCACCATTGCCCACAAGCTCATCTTTAAACCTACAAACTGCCTATCTCTCACTACATCCTTAAAACCCTATATACCCAACCGCCCACTCAGATCCACAAACCAAAATCTCCCTCTGGTCCACAAACCCTTATGACTTCCTGGCCATCTACCAATTTCCTACTCCTTAGCTAAACTGTGGAACTCTCTCCCCCTCACATACGCAACCTACCAAACCATATTAATTTCAAATCTCAGCTGTTCTCTCATCTAACAGCTAAATGGGAATGCCCTTGTCACGCTCCAACATAAACTCCTCTCTACCCTTTCTTTATTCTCTGCACTGAAATCATCACCTATTATCACTACTATTGCCTCTTGTCATCCTAAAACATTTTCATCCCCTACCTGGGACTGCATTTCTCTGTTATCTAATGTACTATACTTTCAGTAACAAATAGTTTGGGGCTTCTTCCATGAAAATGGTTCATCTAACCACAAATGGATTGTAGCTAGGGTTTAAAAGTTAACTCACTCACAGCTTAAGTCACATAATGTTCTTCTGTTAATGTTGAGTTTACCTAACTTGCAAAGGTCTAGTAATCCTCATGTTTTCAATGTTAACTCTCTAAGTGCTTATTACATAATGTATTATTCTTCTGTAATGTTTAATTGTTCTGTATGAACTCTGTTATTTCTTTGTAACATTTAACTTGCAATGTCTTGGAGCTTTTCTCCCCGGGCCTCCACTGAAAAGGGGCTCTTTATGGTCCAGTGGACTTCCCCGGTCATCATACTTAAATAAATAAATAATAATAGTGCTCACTTAAAAGGAGAAAAAAGATGGTGGCACAAATATACTTTTTATTCAAAGCAGTACAGCAGCTGGGCAAGTTTGAGCAATATATATATTTTAGTGGAACAGATTTGCACAATGTTTTAATATGAGATACATGCCATAACACTTTCTGATCATGCCTTAATTTTAATGAGAATGAGAAGGCCAGTTGCTTTTGTAATATGCTTTATTAACATTTTCAAATAATAATAATAATAATAATAATAATAATAAATAATGATAAGAATGAAAAACAGTGAAAACAAAAACAGTATGTATATACAATCAAATAAATAACAATAGACATATACAAGTAGACATATACAAGTAAACTGTCTGTCTCTCCTACTGCCACCACTATAGCATTTTCTTGACTTAATTTAGACCAGTAAACTTATCTCTCTCTCTAGCTTTAAGCATTTCTCTGACTGATTGTTTTCTCACTTGATGCCAAACACTCGTCTTGTCTCTACCC
This sequence comes from Protopterus annectens, assembly GCF_019279795.1. Lineage (NCBI taxonomy): Eukaryota > Metazoa > Chordata > Ceratodontiformes > Protopteridae > Protopterus > Protopterus annectens. The sequence goes on from NC_056743.1 coordinate 646,499,803, forward strand.
GCTCCGTTCGCCCTGTGGGCTCACTCCGTTCCCCTACTCCACCCCCAAATCTCACCCACCCCCAGTGCACTTGACCTTATACTTCCCTAACCACACCCTCAGCCCTAATCTACCAATTACCTCTCTTCACAAACTCTATATCAATTAACACACCTGTTCGCTTTTTACTTAGCCATAACCTTCCACACCCTACACCTCTAACTATGTATAATCATCATCAGCCTTTTTTCCCCAACATTATTTTCTTATCCATTGGGCTCACCTTATTACTTACAACTCATTGCCTTACTTCCTATGAATTCTCAGCCTTTGCTACATTTTTTCATCTCCCAAGACAGACTCACCCTTTCTCTCCTAGCACCTCTCTTACACACTGTAACATAACATCCTATTCATCTTTCATTCTACCACAGTTTCATAGACTAACCCATATTAAATACCTACAAATGAAAAAAGGACACCTCTCTCTTTATAAATTGTTTAAACTATCACTTAACCCTCATAACTGCTTACTTCTACACGGTGACATTCACCCAAACCCTGGTCCTAATTTCTCCACCCCACATACTCCATTAGCCCCTAATACCACTCCCCTAAATGTCCTAAAAAGCCCTAACTCTCTACTTATAGGTCAACTCAATATAAGAAGTGTTAATAACAAAATAACCCAACTACATGCCCTATTAGACATTTATTCCTTTGACATCTTATGCCTTACTGAAACATGGCTTAAACCTACAACAAAAGATAATGACATTGTCCCTCCAGGCAATAACATTCTCAGACTAGACCGTTTAAATAAAAAGGGAGGTGGAGTAGCAATACTGTTCAAATCTGAACTGAAGATCACATCATTAGATATGCAACCTCCTCCTCCTAATAACTCTGAAATTTTAACCCCGAAGCTCCAAATTAATGCTAAAAAATCAATATACATTATCTGCTCTTACATCTCCCCTGGGAACAATATTAGTACTCTCGAAAATACCCTAAACTGGCTTTCAATATCCCTACCACAAGAAACCATACTCCTTGGTGACTTTAATATTGATTGGAATAGCTGTACATCTCCCACTCCCACTACGCATATAAACCTCCTTGGCTTCCAGCAAACCATTACCTTCCCAACCAGGATCCACAAACCTAGCAAAAAACAAACTACCTTAGACTGGATTCTAGTAAATAAGGACCCCCATCTTTATCAAACAGGTATACTCCCTGACAATATTAGTGACCATTCTCTTACTTACATCACAGGCAAAAGACCCACTTTCATAATCTAATAGCTTTTAGAACTACCAGAAACAAAAAATATTTCAACCCAAGTAATTTTCAAGCTGAGCTTAAAGCTTGCAACTGGTCACCCCTAAAATACCTACCTCTTGACAAAGCCATTTCACACTTTAACAAAACATTCTTGCAGATCCTTGAGCAACATGCTCCCACTTGTACTGTCAGAACAAAAAATAAACCAGCCCCCTGGCTGTCTAAGGACACAAGGCTAAACATCCAATTAAGGAACAAACTCTGGTCCAAATGGAGAAAAACTAGAAACCCAATAGATCACCTAAACTTTAGACAAATTCGTAATTCCACAAAAAAATCCATAATCCTTGACAAAAAAAACTTCTACCTCAAATTCCAACAAAACCAACAAAATAATCCGCAAAAGTTTTGGTCAGGTATCAACAAATTACTCCACCCAGGACAGTCCAAAACACCTACCCCCTCAAACCTAACTCAAACCTCTCCCAGCCATATAGCCAACATCTTTAATAAATATTTCTCTGAAACAGTCCAAGCACTAGCAACCACCTTACCACCTACTTCCACCACTAAATTTCCCTCACTAACCAAATTACCCCAGCCTTTTAACCTTCAACCTGTCCCAACATCTTTGATACACTCCTTGCTTCTTAAACTAAAACCATGTACACCATCAGCTGACCTGCTCCCAGCTGAATTCTTGCAAGTCGCAGCTGGTGTACTTGCCTACCCTATTTCTATCCTTATAAACAGAACCATCTCTGAATCTTATGTCCCATCCATCTGGAAAATCTCCCATATCATCCCTCTGCATAAGGGAGGTACCTCAAATGAATTATCTAACTTCCGCCCAATAGCCCTTCTCTCCCCCCTTGCAAAAATTATGGAGCGATGCATCCATCGGCAATTACTTCAGTATCTCCTACAAAACAACCTTCTAGTTGACCGCCAGCATGGTTTCAGGCCTCACCATAGTACCACAACAGCTCTTCTATCCTTTACAGATAGCATTAATAAAAACAGGAATACTAACCTTCTATCTTCTGCTCTTTTCATAGATCTCTCAAAGGCCTTTGATATGGTTAACCACCAAATACTATTAAGTATACTTGAATCACTTTCCCTTGATCATCAACTAGTAAAATGGTTCCAATCCTACCTTGAAAACAGGAAACAAGCAGTCCTGTGGGAAAACAATCTATCTTCTCAGCTTCCTATCACCCTTGGAGTCCCTCAAGGATCCATTCTTGGACCTATCCTTTTCACAATTTTCATTAATGATCTAAAAACTTCCCTCCCACAAACTACATGCATACAATATGCTGAAGATTCAACTCTGGTATGTGCCGCATCCTCCCCTGCTGAATTACAGGCTAACACACAAACTGTCTTTACTTTAGTGGAAAACTGGTTCCATCAACGTTGTCTCCTTCTGAACCCTAAAAAAACTAAATTACTGCTATTTACTCCCACACAGAAATCCCCCTCTATCAATCTCACAGTGAAATCAAACAATGGCACAGTAATAGCCCCTGAAACCACCACCAAACTCCTTGGTGTATTAATAGATAACCATCTCACCTTTGACTCACACATTAACGCTAGTATTAAATCAGTAAATAGAAAACTTGGATTCCTCTACAGAATCAGACCATTTCTTACAGAGTCAGCAAAGATCTCTATTTCCCAAACCCACCTTATTTCCACCCTACTCTACGCCTCACCTATATATACCAACCTATCCAAAACTAATCTAAATAAACTAACAACCACCTACAACAACATAGCTAAATTTGCCACCGGTGCCCCCTTCCGTACTCACCGCTGCCTTAACCTTAGACATCTCGGATGGCTGGAAGTACAAAACCAACTAGTTTACCAGCAACTCATTTTTATTTACAAGATTTTACATCATCCTTCAAACACTCCCATACTATGTAACCTAGTAAATTCTTATAAAAACCTTCCTACCCTAAGATCAGCTAAAAAACTACAAGTCGCCACTACCAAGTCTTTTAACAAAGCTGGAGACTGCCTATTCTCAAATGCAGTTGGCAATTCCTGGAACAAACTTTCAACTGAGATCACATCCCTTACTTCCACCAACCTTTTCAAGAATCAGCTGAAAAACTTCATTAAAACCTGCTCTCAGCCTGACTGATACTTATTTCTCCTCTTTCTACTCTAACTCTCAAGCTGGATTTCTTTTGCTGAAACTCCTCTACCTTCCATATATGGCATGTTTAAACTTCTTGCTCTCTTTTTTGTATCTCCCCACTATGCTATTTTTATGCTTACTGAAACTGAACTATAACTATTTTTTTTCTTTTTTGGCTGTCTAAAAAAAAAAAAAAAAAATTTTTAATTTACTGGCAATCAATTGTTTACTCATGTAATTATTCTTGTATTTAACTTTTTTCCTTGGGGACTATACAATTTTTTTTTGTAATTGCTATTTCCTGCGGATTATTTGTATAAATGTTTCTTTTTTCTGTCCTTGTTATTGTCTCGGAGCTTTTCTCCTCGGGCCTCTACTGAAAATGGACATATATCCAGTTAGACTAGCCCGGTCAACAAATGTAAAATAAAATAAATAAATAAATAAAACACAGCAATTTACACTATTTATACCAGATTTTATTAATTAATTTACAAGTAGGTTGAGTAACAAAATATAGCATAACAAATGAATTGGTATTTTCAAAAGTGGATTTATAACTAATGTTTTCCTGGAATGGAACAAAGAAGAGAAGGCCAGATGACGACAATAATGCCAGACATTGACATTTTCCAATACAACTAATGACAAGACAAGGTTTAGTGACTGGGCTGAGACTCTGTTGCAAGAGTGCCTGAAGCAGCTGACACAGGTGGGTGAGGAGGCAGCATATGGTGGGGGCGCAATGAAGGCAAAATTGCAATATTTGGTAACTAATAAGTCTGGAGAGGAATGACCGCAAAGAAACAGAAAATATATTAGGCTTAGAGAAAGTTATATCATTATAAGCTAGATAGGTTAAGAAAATAAGTAAAGCATCAGTTGAAAATGACTAGAAAGGAGACAGAACAGCATATGAAATGCATTAATGAAAATAAAAAGGCAGCACCAGCTCAGTTATACTTTGACAATAGTTCCACGAATACAAAATTACTAGAGCAAAGTCTGAGGCCAAAAAAGGTTAAAAGGAGTACAACCAAGTTAACAAATATGAATACAGGGGAAAATGGAAACAGAGATAGGCAGTATATTAGAAACCCTAAGAATGCATTATGAGGAGCTTTAGAAGACCGATCCCTGGATGGTATAAAAGGAAATGCAGGTAGAGTGTTTCTTTTAGAGATGATAAATGTTCCTTGACTGGAAGATCAGATGGGAAAAGCCTTTAAGGGGAAAAGAAGACAAGAAATTAAAATGGCATTGCAACAATACACTAAAGGCAAAACTTCAAGGCTTAGTAGCATCACAATGAAAATTAGGGAAAGAGCTAATAATAGATGATTGGTACAATATTTTCAATGAAGTGTTGGTGAGTGTAGGACATCTAATAACATGGAGAAAGCAGTTATAATAGTTATGCCCAAAACAAATAAAGGCCCAGCTGGTCTTGGATCGTACAGAACAATATCAGTGCTAAACTACGATTATAAAGTCTTTATGTCTACACTAGCAAAGAAGTTAGCAAAGAAATGATCTGAGCTTACAGATTTGGACCAGTATGGGTTTATATGGGAGAATTCAACATTTGATAATATTCATGGAACAATAATGATACAAAAAGTGTTTGTGGCATGGCTAGCAACCAGGTGATTTAAACCCTGTCTCTAGTTGATTGTCACTGCTGAAGTGACACCTCGGCCCCATGTGCAAAAATTAGAAAAGGGATTGTGGATGGATGGATGATACAAAAAGCAAACAGAAAACAGCTTGTTGTTGATTGGATTAGATGTGGAGAAAGCATTTGATTGTCAACTGGGGATTTAGGGAAAATAATGTTGCTGAGAGTTTGGTTCCTAACACAAAGGATTAATTTGATAATGATGATGTATGAGGGAGTGGTGGTACACAATTAGGTGATGGAAAGGATAGCAAGAGGGCTGAAGTTGACTAGTCATACCAGACAGGGGTGTCCTCTTTCAGTACTGCTATCTATTCTTTGTATTGAACCTCTAGCAACAAAATAATAGAATTCTTGACACAGGGATATGGCTGGTATGGCAGACAGGAGAAAATTGCATTGTTTGCTGATGATATAATCCTATAAATCACAGATCCTGAGAATGGTCTTCCCAAGTTATTCAATATTGTGGAATAATATAGAAATACAGTGGGGTACAAGATAAAGAAAAAGAAAACAAAAGCAATAGTGCATAATTACCCACTGACCCATGAGCTTCTGCAAAGATGCCATTTTGTGTGAGGGCACCAGAGAATGACATAGCTGAGAATATGGGTGGAGAGAGATGTAGAGCATGCAGAAAAAGAAATGAAATGTGGGAGGAAGTCATGAAAAAAGTATATGGATAAGGATAGTAAGGTGCAGGCAATAAAATGTTTTTGGCCCCTTTTGTACTTTATACAGGTCAGGAATATTTTACTATTGATCAATAATATTTAGGCCTACCCCTTAGCTCTCCCTGGTCTTTCTCCCTCAGATTCTGACAAATATGGATGGACAATTTCCTACAGTTTCTCCTGCCAGTCTGGTTGATATGGGCATCCTGAGAGAGTGTAGCAACTGCCTCATGTGCATGGACACCCATCTACTACTACTGCCTAGGAACACAATTTGCGAGAGATGCAATTGCATTAGGAACCTGGAGTCTATGCTGTCTCCCTCGCAAGCCAGTATATCTGGCACTGAGAAGGTTGTCAACACAATCACTACACCTCAAACACCACCTACAACTACACAACACACATCCACATATGCAGAGGTACTCAACAAAAACAAACCCAAACAAAGGAGACCTATGAGGCAATTTTCACAGCCCTCCACACCACATACCACGCATAGTCCACACATCTTAGTCTCACAGCCACTAAGGCTTAACCATAAAGCCAACATACTAATCATAGGAGACTCCATTGTGAGACACACAGATGTGCCTCTCACCAGGCTAGATAAGGAGAAAGTCACAGCTAGTTGTCTGTCAGGGGCCAGAATCCACCATATCACACAAGCTCTCTCAACAGCAGGTACTGTTATGACTCTGTCATAGTCCATGTTGGTGTGAATGACTTGAGATGTTCCTCCCTGGATTATATGAAGAGAGACATGATTGAACTCACTGAATATGTGTCCCAGGCAGGTATGTCCCTAGCCTTAAGCAGCATTCTACCATCACCCAAAGTGATGCCTCAATACAAAGAGAAAATGATTGATTGAAAGATATGGCCGACAGACCATGATACTTTGCCAGAGATGGCCTGCATCTGTCTCACTTGGGCTTCAAGCTTCTGGCAAAGGCTCTTGCCTCCCCAATAGTGCCTTTTTTAGGAAAAATTATGAGGTTAAAACTACCAAATTAAAAATTTCAACAAAACATAAAATTAAAGGTCATGCTGCTAAATGCTAGGAGTCTAAACATGAAACTGTACTCATTGCAAGCATTCTTAACCCTGGAAAATGCTGACATCTGCACAGTCACAGAAACCTGGTTCAAAGCTGCAGAGAGCACCTCATCCTTACCTGGTTACTCATCCTATCATACATTCAGACTCCAGACTGTGGGCAGTAAAGCTAAAGGAGGTGGAGTTTCAATATATATATATTAAAGACATACACACCTCCAGGCTAGTCAAACAGTATGACGCACAGGAGACACTAAAGGTGCAGTTAACCATTGACAAGACCCCTATACAAATTATAGCTAGCTACTGGCCCCCAAATCTGACTCAAGATGCCCAATCCACCTATCTGGACCTCTTCAAATCTATTGAGATTCAACTCTTTACCCTGATCCTGGGTGACTTTAACTACCCCAACATAGATTGGAAGAACTACTCATGCCAGAACACAAATGACCAGATATTCCTTGATTTTGTCAAAGCAAATGCCTTGGAACAGCTCGTCAATACCCCCACAAGAGGTGATAATATCTTGGACTTGGTATTAACCAACATGAATAATCACTGTGGCATCCCTGCAGTATCATCCTCCCTGGTAAGAGCCAACCATAAAGTGGTCACTTTTGAAGTCACAATCTCCCCCAACTCCCTCTAGCTAGGGTCAAACAAAAAAAGTCTCCTAAGCTGATGACAGCCTCCTGAGGGATGGTATAAACAGCTTCACAGCCCCCTCCCCCTCTCTATGGACTGGCACCAGCATCCAAAACTACACCAGAGTACAATAATATAATTTATATAGATGCATGGAATCAGGAATTCCCAAAAGGACTAAATCATCCTCCGCAAGGGAGAGTAAACCTGTCTCATGGACATCTGCAATAAATATACTCTATAACAAAAGGAAAAAAATGCTGTTCTGGATGAAGAAGGAGCAGGTGCCCAATTGGAAGCAATCTCTCCTTAGCCTGAACAAGCAAATAAGAGCACTAGTGAAATACTCCAAACTTTGAGTCCAAATTGGCCACATCTACTAGAGACAATCATAAGGCCTTCTTCACATATGTCCTCAATCTCAAAGGAAGCACCCAGATCTGTTCAGAACTGGCAGTCAAGGACACCACGTATACAAATGCCATAGATATAGAAAACTTGCTGGCTGACATATTAAGTAAAAACTTTGCCCCTCTGTCCCACCATCAGTAAATCAGAACATCCCTAGTACCTGCCCCCTTCCCCTTATATCTAGGGAACAGGTCATCACTGCTCTCTCAAAGACAAAAAATACAGCCTCCATGGGACCTGATAACATCCCAGGCTGCATCCTACATAAACTCAGGCAGGAACTTGGAGCACCATTAGGTGCCGTATTCAGCCAAAGCATTAGTACCAGCTTCATCCCAGCTGAGTGGAGGACAGCCACTGTCATCCCTTTGCACAAAGGTGGAGCATCCACCAATCCAGGAAATTATAGACCCATCAGCCGAACTAGCCTGATCTGCAAGGTTATGGAAGGGATTATCATGGACCTCATTAACAAGAGCATTGTCAACCTCCAAACATTCAATCCCACATAGCTTGGCTTCATCAAGGGGAGGTCATGTCTGTTAAATTTGGTCAAGTTCTTTATAGGTTCATAGGTTTATACTAGGCTATCTGCCCTAAGGCATTTATAAGCCTAGCCCAAATTTTTGTGGCTTACGCCACCCCTTATATGAAAAAATACTGTGCCCATTAGTTTGTTGTGCCTCTGTCCAGCAGTGACACAGAGATGATTCCCGGAGTAAACCTACGATCTCCCATCCACGGGTCTAGATTTCTCTTGAACAGAGTCAGCGAGGTGCTCTGCCTCACATGGACCGGGATTTTATTCCACAGCATAGGGAGTCTCTGAGTGATAAATCTATCCCTCCAGCACGTCCTATTTATATCCATGCTAAGGTTTAAGTCGCTTGCTCTAGTGGTTTTGGTGGATTTGGATTTTTTGAGGTGGAGCATGTCCATTAATTCGGGTTGGACATGGCCTTGTATGTCAGGCACATGTCACCTCTGAGCAGACGGTATGCGACTGAATAGAGCTGGAGTTTCTTCAATCTGGCAGCATATGACAGATTTTGGAGTCCCTTTATCCTTTTGGTGAGGAACTTTTGGGGTATCTCCAATTGCTGCAGATGTCGGGTGAGATACATCCCGAATGGGGCATTGTACTCGATCATTGGTCTGATAAGTGAAGAGTACAGGGGAACAATGACCTCACTAGATCTGGATGTGAATCACTTCATGATCAGGTGGGCAATGTAGAAGGTCTTTCTAACCACTTTAGCAATGTGAGTGTCAAAAGAAAGGCCACTGTCAACCTTGAGACAGTCACCAATGCCATGGACGAGGGGTAGACAGTACACACCACCTATCTTGACCTGGTCAAAGCCTTCAACACTATTCCTCACTGGGGCATAATAGATAAACTCTCTCAACTAGGCATCAATCAATATGTTACCAGATAGGTAGCTAACTGGCTCACTGATAGAACCCACCTAGTCAAAATAGGGGAAGCCACCTCAAGCAGTAGACCCGTAATGAGTGGTGTACCCCAGGGTTTGGTCTTGGGGCCTCTGTTATTTGGGATATACTTTTCTGACATGCAGGCTGTGACGCCCCACCACTGGCAACAGTGATCAAGTAATCCTCACCACTAGCACCAGTGGGGGATGTACATTGGGAGGGATGACAAGCACACACACAGTAAAGTGCCATTTCCCTTAAGAGCACACAGAGACCACAGTCAGTCTGGGTCTGGTTTCTCCCACTTTCTCCAGATCCCAAATAAGACTCCCCACTGTCACAGCTATAGGACTGAGATCTCAGCTGAGTGGCCAAGCCAAGACCTCCAGCACCTTTTCTGTCCAGCCAGTGCTTTGTGTCTCTGCCCAAGTAGCTCACACACACACACACACACACACACACACACACACACACACACACACACACACACACACTTTGAGGTTTGATTTATACAAACAAACACACACACACACACACACACACACACACACACACACACACACATATGCACACACACCTGGGAAAGGCTGGCACAGGTTTACTAGCTATGCTCCCTTTTGCCCAGACTATAAGGTAGTAATCACTGCCACCAGCCACGTCCTTATCAGCTACTTTAAGGCCGTTAACAAAGGATGTCCAATCTTACTGTGCAATGTTACTGTTAATACAAATGGTAGTTTGACCAAGAGCAAGGCTTTTAGAAGTGGCTCACAATGTCACCAAATAAATATGCAAGTACTCTCAGAACTTAAATAAATCTCACAAATATCAGCTACAATGAAAGGTTTAAATATATTTAATAATAAATTATAATAGAACAAAAAATACTCAGTAAATAATTGCAATTACATCAAAGTTCAAAATCACAGGAAATATTTAAAACAACATTGCAGGACAGTCTCAAATAAATAAAGAAAACATTGAAGCTATACTTCACTATATTCCTGACTGTATCTAAGAGAATTTACTGTACCCTAGTTAACGTACTTACAGAGCAACAAGGCAGATGTGGTGAGTGGATGTTCTTGTCAGGTCAAAGACAAAATACAAAATTCTCAGTGTCTCTCTCTCTCTCAGAGAGTTCTTAAATTAATATCCCAAATATTACTGCTGGGATAGCTTGCAAAATGACATCACTTCTTGTCATCTGACTCTATCCCAGGTGAAACCCCCCACTGATGCAGCTGGTAGCACTCAGCATCTACCTTTGAAAATACATAGACCTCAGATCTTTTGGGAAATGATGGAAGTCATAAAATAATTTACATTCCTCCACATTTAAAGACAATGCAGAAAACTTCTAGTTTTAGACATTATGTCTCCTGTTACACTGAAACTGAAGGATAACATCTCTTTTTGTGGCCTAGCAATAAAGTAATTCAATCTCAACTATTCTTCTTAAGTTAACTTCTTGTGTTGCAGCTTCCATTGTTAAAATATATACGTCTAAACAGTTACAATAGTGTATATACATTTCTCCTCAGTACTTTACAAAATATCTCTTCAGCAGACGTCTGTGCAATACGATATACAGTTCTAATACATTTGTAACACAAGCATCTTATACGAAGCATGTTACATTCACATATGACATATAACCATTTACAAAATTACAGACAGCTATACTAGCAGTATCTCCCTTTTGTTGCACTTCTATACAAATCATGTTAATATTCACAAATGACATATAATTATTTACAAAATTCAAGCTACCTGGGCTGGCAGTATCTCCTTTCGTGACACAGGCCAAAACTAGTGGGCTATGGCTGACCAAGTTTGCAGATGACTGCAAGCTGGGTGCTGCCATCAATTCCCCTAGTGATGTGGACATCCTTCAAGAGGGTCTCACCCAAACAAATGACTGGTACCAGAAACATGGCCTTAAGCTGAATACCAAAAAATGCATCATCGCCCCCACAAATTACCACATTAATAACAACATCCTAAGCGTGCAGTCAGTCGTGAGCAATTTGGGCACCCAGGTTGATAGCAACCTGACTTCTGACCACCATGTTGCTTCCTTTGTACGGAAAGCTTTCTACGTGGTTCACCTCATAAGTAAGGGTATCTTATCCATAGACAAGGAGGTCATGACATCCGTGTATTCTTCATTTTATAAGGCCTATTATTGAGTACAATGCCCTGTTCGGCATGTACCTCACAAAGCACATGCAGCAGCTGGAGAGACCACAGAGGTTCCTCACCAGGAGAATCCAGGTCCTCAAAAATCTACCATACACAGATAGGTTAAAAGTCCTATCCCTCTACTTAGTTTCATACAGACTCTTCAGAGGTGACCTCTGTCTGACATACAAGGTGATCTTGGACCCCACCTTGATGGGACTGCTGAATATCCGCAAGTCAAGCTCCATTCAAGTAACACACACATGCGGCCTCAATCTGGTCTGTGACATCAATAGCACTTGTTGGCAGGACAGATTTGTGTCCCAGAGACTCCACCATTTGTGGAACAGACTCCCTCTCCACGTCAAGAAGAGTACCTCTTTACCCCCTTTTTAAGTGCAACCTGGATAACTTAATGGGAAACATAAAATACATCCCTGGGATTCCACCCGTGTCCCTGCTGGACAGGGGCATTGGGTGCTTGACTTGTCTAAACATGGGCTAAACTCTTGGCTAGGCTTATAAGGGCCTCAGGACCAATAGCCTAGTAACTTCCTATGATCCTATGATCCTATAAACCAGTTAAAAACATATGGTAAAAAATTATTATTATTGACTAAAGAATTTTTGTGGGAAGGCAACCTTGAAAACCATTGATCCAACAAAATTATAAAAATACAGTGGTAAATCCCCTTCACCCACACCTCCTGCTAATTATATATACCGACTCTGAGAATGATGATGCCTCCATAGATATTTCTATATGCCTAATACGCTAAATAAAATGTTCTCACAGGTACAGTATAAATGATGGAGATGCAACTCAGAAGAATAACGGGTTTGGGAGCATATTTTGGGGATGTATAAGGATTTAATTACTTTTAAGGATAAATTGCAGAATATGACGAAACAAATATTGGGGTCAAACATACACATAATGAAAAAAATGATGTTATTGTGCTGGGATCCTGAACTAAGGGAGACAAGACACTGTAAGACTTTACTTACTTTCATAATATTTGTAGTTAAAAGAAAAAAAAACAATAACTTAGAAATGGAGAAAATCAGAAAAAAACTAAGAATGTGGTAGATATACAATATATTAGAATTAAAGAAGAAAGGGCAATATGGGAAGTGGGCAGCAGAATGAGCAAGAAGATGCTTGAATTAGAGAGCAAATCAAAGGACTAGATAAATGATGGTACTTGGCAAGATGTTTAGAAATTATAATCATGAGGTTAAGCATGGCCAGAGTTTATTAGATAGTCAGAAAAACATAAATGAAGACAGATGATGGATAGTCAGCTATTAATAAGAAATAACTATGTGCACTATGCTTTAGGACTGCACAGTTTGTATGGATGTTATTGCTTTGATGCTGACGAATTAAAAAAACTAAACAAAAAAACATGCATGTAGCAGGTGAAGAAACATGATGGAGGTCAGTGTAAACACGCAACTGATTAAAAACATGAATGAAAGTGAGAAAAGTGTACAACCTACAGCCATGTTGTACAAAATAAATAAGTGCTGCATTTAGCCCAAAACAAAAGGCACTGAAAATATAATAAAATGACATTTTCCTGTCATGTATATTACCAAGGTGGTCACAGAGTTAGCAAGAGAAGCCAAAACTACAGTGCAGAGGAAATGTTCTTTTTGAGTTCTGTGACTAATCAGTCAGACATGGAAGAGAAATGGCATGCAAGACTTCCATTTCATGGCATTCCAGTGAGATTTGATAAAACGCTGAGCAGGCATAACTGTAATGTCACATGGTGCATATAAAAGCATCCTGAAATATCAGCAGATGGTCAAAGCAGAAATGGAAATTTGCAGTCTAGGTGTGAAAATCAGATAAAAACAGAAGTTCTTAACCAAGATGGAGTATTAAGGTGCAAATATAAGTTTTAAATGTATGTATTATTGGCTTTTTTGTGACTAATCTGCTTAGTCAAACTAGTAAATGTGATTAGGGCTTATGTGCCATAATGGAAGAAATAAGTGCTGATGTATCTGGGGATATTAGACTCCTTAAATTAAATGTGAGTCTATAAGGAGTGACCTAAAACCAGGTACAGGTCCTTATACTACAAAGGGTCCAAAGGGGCCTGTTCCCCATTCCCTTTAAGGTATAAAGCAAACTAAAATGAATGTAGTCTCTGGGGGCAATTCAAAGACTTACAGAACCTACAGAATGGTGTGGTCCTGTGGTTCCAGTAATAAAGAAAAATGGCAAAGTGAGAATTTGTTTTGACTTGAAACATTGGAATTATGCAGTCTAGAGGGGCCCAGCTTGCACAGTATAGCACCCAGGTTTACTGGAGCAAGGATGTTCTCTATGTTTTCTGTATTAGAAACATCCACTGAGTCCTGGCAAATGTCCCTTGATTCAAACAGCAAATAGCTGACAACTTTCATCATTCTAGTTGGAAGATTTGTTTTTTGATGGTTACCTTATGTAATTGATTTGGCACTTAAAACATTTCAGCATGAAAGGAGATCCCTTCTTAAAGATCACAAGAGCACAGTGACCGTGATGGACGACATTTTAGTGTTAGAGCCTCATAAAGAGGCATATGATAGGAGGCTAAAGGTTGTGTTTTAGGCCATTGAAAAGTGAGGACTCAAGCTCAGTAAGAAAAATTGTTGTTTTAGCAGGACTGCAATTTAGTATATTGGACATTGTATAGTTGGAGTTGGTATTACACTAGATCCAAGTAAAGTAAAAGTTTTGACTGAGTTGGCTTGTGCAGGTATTGTTATGGAACTCCCAAAAGTGCTTGGTATTGTAAGTTATCGGGACAAAATTCTTGCCACAGCTCTGTGGTACTTCATCTTCTTAGGAGAACTGCTAACGAAAAGTATTGCATGGACATCAGTTAATGCCCAAGAAAAGGCTTTCAAAAGTACTTGTTTATTATAATATAAGTAAACTAACTGTGGTTAGTGCAGATGCTAGCAATTGTGTGCTAGAGCACTTTGTTACAGCAGGTTGATGTTAAAATGATGCCTGCTGGTTTCTATTGTTGAACATTAACAGGGACTGAGAAGAGATATTTTCAAACTGAAAATGAATGCCTAGCAGTATTGTAATTTGTTTGCTGTTCACATTACGTATTAGACCTGGGCAAGTTTTCAGCTACAAACAGATTATAAACCCTAGTACCACTGATAATCCCATATAATTTGGATAAGGTTCCTTCAAGATAGCAGTAGCTATTGATGAGGCTTAGACAATTTAATGCAAAGCAGTTCATGTTTCATGGAAACAACTGATGGTTGCAGATACCCTGTGCAGAAATGCAGTGATAGGGCACTCCAATCAGACAATGAAGAAGAGATAAATGAGTGCATGTCTACACACCATAATATTTAGCAAACTGGTGACATCCAAAAGGATGGAAAAACACAGAGACGCAACCAACCAAGATGTAGACCTTGAGGCTATAATTTACTGTGTTAGTGATGGCTGGCTAAGTAAGTCGACCCAGACAATTTATTCAGTTTCAAATGCTTCCTTGTAAGAGTTTAGTTCTCAGAGCATGAGGATTTCTAGTTGTACCAGAATCAGATTGTTGTGCCAGCCTTCTTAAAGATCAAAAGTCTTGAGATAAATCCATTAAGGACATCAAAGGTTGACCAAGTGCAAAGAGACTGCAAAAATATCAGTCTGGTGGCCAAAAACACAATGGTAATACAAACAAAATTGTGTTTGTCTGTTAGTTCAAATGAAGGAGACTTTCTAATAGTGACTGCCACCAGCAGGGCCATGGCAAAGGATTGCACCAGACATCTGCAGAGTAATCCAGGCTGCAGAGAGCTGAATAAGCGACTTTTCTTGATACTAAGTATATTTTTTGTTGCTTTCCACATCTGAATACCTAGCAACTGTATTTCGCCTGCCTTTCTGTTACACTGAAGCTGTTTTTACTGCATTTAACTAAATATTGCACTTGGAATCCTTGTTTGTTACTATTTGACTGTATTTGTAGCAAATTCTTCTGTGTAAGCTGTAGTAGCTGATTCATAGCATTTATAAGTGTTTGCTGTACCTGTTTCTGCCTGTTTTGTGAAAAAAAAAAAAAAGAAAAAATATCTCTTGTTTTTCCTGCTTTACTAGTTTACTCCAGTTTCAGAGTTGCTGATTCCTGGGCTTTGGTTGTAGTTCCTGTGTACTGTTTCCTTGCCTTATTTGGGGGAAGGGAAGCTACCTTGCTTTCCTGCCTTACTAGTTTAGTCCAGTTTCAGAGTTGCTGATTCCTGGGCTTTGGTTGTAGTTCCTGTGTACTGTTTCCTTGCCTTATTTGGGGGAAGGGAAGCTACCTTGCTTACCAGTGGGAGTGGGAAGCATTGAGCTGCCTTTGTCCGGTTTTGTGAGGTTTCAGCCAGTAACTAGTAGATTAATGGTCATTTTGGGCCAGTTTCTAGCTTTTCCAGCCCCCTGGTATAAAACGCGCTAAACGCGTTAGCGTGATTTAGAGCGATTTAGCGCGGAGCTGCCACTGTTGCACACTAGGGCAGTGCCGGTTAAGCAGGTTTAAACTATTCGGGCTACCTAAAGTCCACTCTTCAAATTTTCCCTTAAAACTACCTTCCTCGAACTATACTACTGATCAAATCAGCGTATCCTATAACTAAAAAGATCAACTCTACTTGACTCCAAGTAGACTATTCTCTATCTATTAAACCTAGCACTTGCTCCTACAGTACTTATTACCTTGATACGGCACTCTTGTCATAGATAGTACCCCAAAAGGCAACCCCCCATTTCTCGGTCACCCACGTCCCCCGGAATCTTTTTTTGAAGTTTTTGTCTACCCTTCTAGCATGTCGAGGGATCAGTTGCTAGTGTCCTCTCCTGCTCAGCTGGTGAACCTGGGAATATTGAGGCAATGTTTCAATTGCCTCATGTACACAGACAACCCTTTCCTCCTCCCACAAAACACAAATACATGCGAGAGATGCAACTATACGGCCAAACTGGAGGCTGAGCTCTCTCAACATAGGACTGGCAAGACCAGTCAGGAGGAGAAGGTTACCACACACACTACAGACCCAGTCTCACATAGTACCATTACAACCTCAAATCATACACATAAACACACAAAGACATACTGGAGGCTCTGATCAAAAATCTACCAAAACAGCAGAGGCCACCAAAGCAGACACCCAAACAACCACCACCTCAGAACACAACACCCGCAACACATAGACCTCACAGTCAGAGTGTCAAACAGTCACAGCCCTTAAGGCCAAACACAATGCCAGACACACTAGTCATTGGTGACTCCATAGTCAGACACACTGATGTCCCGCTCACCAGACTGAGTAAGGAGAAGGTCACAGTAAGCTGCCTGTCGGGCGCTAGAATCCGCCACATAACACAAGCACTCAGGTCTCTCAACAGCAGGTACAAATATGACTCAGTCATTGTCCACGCTGGTGTAAACGACCTGAGACGTACCTCCTTGGACTACATGAAAAGAGACATTGAGGAGCTCTCTGATTATGTAGCCCAGGCAGGTATGACCCTGACCTTGAGCAGTATCCTACCTTCACCAAGAATGATGCCACAATACAGAGATAAGATGATCAGCTTTAACAATTGGCTTAAACACTGGTGTCATTCAAAGGGGATCCAGTATCTGTCTGCCTGGGATGACATGCTGGACAAGCCACGCTGCTTGAGGGACGGCTTGCATCTGTCACCCTGGGATTCGGATATTGGCAAAGGCTCTTGCCACCCCATAGTGCCTTTTTAGGCAAGGCTCAAATTCTAAACCTACCACCCTAGAACACAAAAAGGAAAAAACTAAGGGTAATGCTGCTCAATGCCAGAAGTCTAAATCTCAAAATGCACGCACTCGAGGCCCTTCTCAGTATGGAGAACATCGATGTCTGTGCTGTGACAGAAACCTGGTTCAAGGCTCCTGAGAGCACCCCAGCGCTATCAGGTTTTACCTCATATCATGCGTTCCGGCCCCAAAATCCGGACAATACCACGAAAGGAGGGGGGGTATCCATATTCATCAAGGACACCCACACCTCAAGACTGGTGGCAACGCATGATGCATCGGAGACCATCCAGGTGCAATTAACCATAGGTAAGACTGCTCTGCAAATTGTAGCATGTTACAGGCCACCCTCACAAACTCAAGAAACTCACATGGCCTTCCTGAAAACACTAGAGGGGATAAATGTATCACCAAACACCATCATACTAGGTGACTTCAATTACCCTAATATAGACTGGGAACACTACTCAAGCCCAAACACCCTAGCCCAAAAGTTCCTGGAATTCATAAACTCAAATGCCATGGAACAACTAGTCACCATCCCCACAAGAGGAGATAACACACTTGATCTCATCATCACGAACATGGGAGCACAATGTTCAACACCGGAAGTATACCCCTCACTGGTGAGATCAGATCACAAACTAATCTCGCTGGAGGTCCTCATCCCACCCCCACCTGAAATAAAAAGACCACAGTAAAGAACTTCTCAAAAGCCGACTTCACACTTCTAAAGACTAGTGTGGTCTCCTTTCAGGCACCCGAGCCGGCGGAAAACAATACTCAAGCCGCTGAATCACTTACAAACGCCTTCTACCAGCACCTGAAGGACTGCATGGATAAGGCAATCCCAAGCAAAACAAAGACTCTTTGTACCAAAGGCAAGCGTCCAGTCTGGTGGACCCCAGCCATAAACAAACTCTACAACAAAAGGAGGAAGCTACTACAAGATAGAGCAAAATCCTTAAAAGGTAAGACACCCTTGATCACTATAAGTAAAAACTAAGAGCTCTCATAAAATCATCCAAAGCAAATTTCGAGAGAAAAATAGCTAAAGACTCAAAAGACAATCATAAGGCCTTCTTTAGCTATGTTAGAAACCTAGGAGGAAACTCCCAGATATGCTCAGAACTAGTTCAAAATGATGTGAAGATTACTGATCCTACAGACATTGCCAACATACTGGCTGACAGGTTCAGTGCAAACTTCTCCCCGCCCAAAGGAGAGATATCTATACCAAATGAGTGCAGCCCCCAAACATCTCCAGCGCCCAAGTGAGAACTGCTCTCTCCAAAGCAAAAACACAGCATCCATGGGACCCGATAGTGTCCCCGGCTGTGTGCTCCACGAACTCAATGAGGAATTAAACCCACAGCTAGGACAGCTGTTTAATCAAAGTCTTACCTCTGGATACGTGCCAGGAGTGGCGCACTGCAACTGTGGTCCCACTTCACAAAGGCGGTGCCTCCACAGACCCTGGAAATTACCGCCCATTAGCTTGACAAGCCTTATCTGCAAAGCCATGGAGAGGATCATAATGGACCTCATAAATAAAGACATAGGAATTTGCAGACTTTGGATCCAACCCAGTTTGGCTTTGTCAAAGGCAGATCATGCCTTTTAAACTTGATTGACTTTTTCGAAACAGTCACCAAAGCCATTGATGAGGGAAAGGCAGTCCATACAGCCTACCTCGATCTGGCTAAGGCCTTCGATACAATACCCCACTCGGGTATCATTGAAAAACTCATCAGCTTAAATGTTAACCCATACATCACAAGATGGGTTGCAAACTGGCTGAGTGACAGAACCCACAGGGTCAGAGTTGCTGGCGCCATGTCAGACTCAAAGCCTGTCACAAGTGGTGTCCCACAGGGCTCAGTCCTGGGCCCACTCTTGTTTGGCATCTACTTTTCCAAGTACAAGCAAACACAGGAGGGTTATGGCTGACAAAGTTTGCAGATGACTGCAAACTGGGCCATAGTAGAAAACACATCTGACACAGATATCCTTCAGAAGGGTCTCACAGAAGCGGATAACTGGTGCCAGAGCCACGGCCTAAAGTTAAATGCCAAAAATGCATAGTCATACCCTTCGGGAAAAACAAGGTTACCCCTAGCTACCAAATAGGTGGCAATCCACTGAGCACAGAAGAAGTTATCAGGGACCTGGGGACCCAGGTTGATAGTAGTCTGTCATTCGACACCCATGTAGCTAAAGTAGTTAGGAAGTCCTTCTACATTGCCCACCTTATCATGAAGGGATTCTCATCTAGATCAAGAGAGGTCATAGTCTCCCTTTACTCATCACTCATCAGACCAATGATTGAGTACAATGCCCCATTCGGAATGTATCTGACCCGACACTTGCAGCAGCTGGAGAGGCCACAAAAGTTCCTCACCAAAAGGATAAAGGGTCTCAAAAATCTGTCCTATGCTGCCCGACTGAAAGAACTCCAGCTCTATTCAGTCGCACGCTTGCTCAGAGGTGACCTTTGCCTAACATACAAGGCCATGTCAAACCCAGATTTGATGAATATGCTTCACCTCAAAAATCTAGATCCATCAGAGCCACAAGGGCGGAGACTTAAACCTCGACACGGCTATTACTAGGGCGTGCTGGAGAGATAGATTCATCACCCAAAGACTCCCTATGCTGTGGAACAAAATCCCGGTACATGTGAGGCAGAGCACCTCGCTGGCCTTGTTCAAGAGAAATCTTGACCAATGGATGGGAGATCGCAGATATACCCCAGGAATTACCTCAGTGTCACTGCTCGACAGAGGCACAGCAAAATAATGGGTATAGTTCCCCATACTAAAGGGGTGGCGTAAGCCACAAAACAATGGGCTAGGCTTATAAATGCCCTCGGGCAGATAGCCTAGTATGAACCTATGAACCTATGAACCTATAAGTGGGAATATTACCTAGTAATATGCATTGAGATAGACACCTTGTCTACTGTAAACATTCAAGTCATATCTTGATTAAAACAATGTTCTCCAAATGAGGAATCTCTGTCAAACTTGTATTTGTCAATGATAGTGGATCTCAATTCATGCCTATGAAATTTTGTAAGCATGTAAAGGAGTGTGGGTTTGTCCACACAACATCGAGTATGCATTATTCACAAGCAAATTGTGCTGCTAACAGAACATAAATGACTAAGAAAATCCTCAACCAGTCACATCTTAACATAGCTCTAATGTCCTGTAAAGCAATACCACTTAGTATGACTGGAGTGAGTCCTACACAAATAATGTTGGACCAACAAATTCAAACTACTAATCCAGTGATTCAGACAAAATTGTTGCCAAAGACTATTTCATATAAGGCTGTCAAATAAGATGACCAAAGAGCCAAATCTAAATTCAGCTATTTTTACAATAAACAACATTAAGTTTTTTTCTTGTCTGACTTGAGCCTTGGTCAGACAGTGTGTCTCCAATTAGATGGGGACAACATGTGTGCCTACTACCAAATCCACAGAAATGTGATCATACACAGTCCAAACTGATGAGAGAGCTGTAGTAAGGAGTAATTAGAGACACACCCAGGCAATTCTTGATATGTCTGAATTGAGTAGATAGTTGTTACAACCAGATGAGAAATAGCCAGAACCAGGGCAATCTGAAAAAGGGAGACCCTCTGAGTCAATGCTTTTAGAGGCCAGTGATGGACTAGTCACAGAAGTATGTTAACCAATAGTGGCTTGTCACTAAACCAAGGCCCCGCATGTCCCTAGTCTGTAACAGTTACTTTGCCAGGGCATGCGATAAATGTTCTAATGAGGTATCAAGACTAGTAATGGTTCAAGAAACAAATAAACAATAAAATGACTGTTAACAGGAAAGTATACTTATTGACTGCAAAAGGTGAAATATATTTGTGTCCGTGAAAAAATGTTAAATGTTATAAAATAATAGCAAACGGTTTTGATACTGCATGTTTTCAAAACGAAAAGTATGTGCATGTAGATGTTACAATAGATAAATGTGAGTAGTCTTAAACTCAAAAGAGAATGAAATTCTCTTCTCAGAGGAGACAAGGTGTAGTGATGATGGGTCACCATGTTAGTCTGTACAATCATTGCTACACTGATTGTGTCTGTCTAAACCTAAATGGGGTTTTCCCTAATGCATCCAGGAAGTGTTGAGCTAATTGAGATCCTGACAAGATGCACATATTTCTGTGCTATATTTAGGGTTGAAATGTTATGGAAAATAAATGCAGTGAACTGGTACACAGTAATTCTGGCCTCGCAAGTCTAGAATCTTGAATATAACATGTTGTATAGCAACAGTTTTCTTAATTTTATACTGCCTATTAGATAACACTGTGTAAGCTCATTTCATAATATCTGCACATGCCAGATTTCGGTCAGAGGAATGCCTGACCAGATAATTTTCTTATGCTTATTTTTTTATTTTATTTAATTTTAATTTAATTTTATTTATGTAACTATGTTCTTTTTAAAGCAGAGAAGCCATGGAACAGCCATACCTCTCAACTATTCCTTACTTTCAGGGATATCCTTGATTTTAGCTCAGAATTCTGATCTATCCCTTCTTAATATTGGTGATTTTTTCACTTTTTTGGAAGAGAGAGGTGATGGGTTATAGTCAACAAATAACCATATTCATTAAAGTCACATTCTTCTTTTACTTTAGAAAGTGTATGCTAATTGAAGTCCTTTTATTCCATCAACTTTTAAAATCAGTTGTACTAATGTTAAAATATACACCTGATTTGGAACCTTTGTACGTGATTTTTTTTTCCTTTGTTCCTTGATTTTGGAACTAAGAGGTTAAGAGCTATGAGGGAGGCTCCAGCCATTTCCCACTTCACTACACTTCACTTGTATTTGCTTCAGTCCTTCATCCTGGACTGAGTGTTGAGATTCAACTGGGCCGATGACATATTTTAGAAAAGCAGTTTCTCGTTGGTTCTGTGTAGCACTGCAGTTTAGTAAGTGAGTGAACTGAAATAGGAGCCATCATCTATCAAAGGGGAGAAGTGGAGGATCTGCTGCAACAGCCCTTAAAATCAGGGCCCCTACTGTAAAACACAGAAGTTGAAAGGTAAGGTCCTGAACTGCCTAAATATAACTTGCCCTGATGCATTACTTACATAGCCAGGGCAACATAATAGCTCCTTTAAATTAAAGGATAACCACACCCACAGAGTAAAAAAATGCTTATTTCAACATGGTTTGGGGTTTCCTACATTGTAACACCACTTTGGGACTATTTACAGGTTTTTAAATACTTTTATACATAATTTCTGAGTCTGACCACATGTGGTCAGGCATCTTGAAGCAATTCTGATTGTTTAGTCTGCTTTTAGGTATCCCACAATGCAATGCTCATCTGTAAAAAGTTACATCATGGAGGCCTTTTTCTTCCTAAACTCCTGTCACTGCATTGATTTTACATGCATACACTCCTGTCTTTCAGTCAGTTAAAGTAACATTTCATGTCGTTCAATGACTACTTAAAACAAAAATGGTGCAGATGCCACAGAACAGACTTTCAAAGTGTTTTTTTTACTGCTGCTTCTTTTTAGAATGTCTAAACTGCAGTTTTTTTTTTTGTGAAGCCTGAATTGTACTACTTTGACTCATCTCCCATCTCACTTCACACCCAACTCCCCTAGCTGTCAAAGTGCTAAGGGTAATCTGAGCTGTTACCTGCTGTGACTGACAGCTCACAGCAGGAGACTTGACTCATGTTTCCTTGTTCTAGCCTTTATTTTGAACTAGAGAGCTGTAACATCACAGCATGGGTAGGTTTTTAGGATGCTCATGGTGATGTCAGTTTGGGGAGGGAACTGGTTGGAGACTTTTCTAGGGAGGGATAAAAGGTTTTCTGAAAGTGAAACCACCACAGTACAGTAAAATACTGTTCTAGTGGAGAGAAACAGTCAACTTAAAATATTTTAAATGATGTATTGTTGTTTATTCATAGCAGGGACAATAAATAGGGAGAAAAAGGATGGAGAAGTTGCATATTTAATAATAGAATCCCATTGTTGTCCTTTAACATGCAACACAACAGTGCACAGCAAAAAAGAGGTGCTAGTGGGAACCATCACTGCTCAGTAATCACCTTCATTTAAAAAATATATAAAAAATAAACTAAAAGTTATAAAGGAAGCTGATATGTGAAATGAAAAATGTTTCCATATCATAAACAAACTTCACTTCCTCTGTTATGTTTTTTCCCAAATGAAAAAGCATGCATAAAATAATAAATGTGTGTTCTATAAATAATAAAACTAGTATAACATTACCAGAAAATTATATTTTTCAAGATGTGTAAAAATATTTATGTCTTTTAGAGCAGCTCTCAGGGTAATACTTACTTGTATACACCCCCTGAAATATAATTTTCTTGTAAACATAGCAGCAACTGGTTTCTGTCTATATATACATACACACACACATATATATATATATATATATATATATATATATATATATATATATGTATGTACATATATATATATATATATATATATATATATATATATATATATATATATATATATATATATACATATGATTGATTTAATTGTACTGCTTTTACAATAGTGTACATCAATGTATGCTTAAGAAATATATCATATGCATTTGTCTACCTGCTTTGTACTTCTCTTTTTTGCTGTCGATCATTTTTTTGTATAAAAATCTACTAATGTATCTATCCTGTTTGTGATATTCACCTAGGCTGTGCCTAATTGGTCCACTGAAGTCAGTGCACTATCCCATAAACAAATTTAAAATAAAATAAAATAAAAATATAATGCCAGTGTGGTGTGGTTGTTATGCTGGAATTAATGTCCCATTGGCCATGTCTGATGGGATTAAACACACAGGCAAGGAGGGAGTAAGCACTGACATAACTCTAAGCCCACCAGGTTGTATAGCTACTATTCCATTACTAAAAAATTGAAAGCATCTTTTTTCCTTTAATTAGTCGTTCAAGTACTGATCATGTGCCAGTCCATACGTGTCAAGTATTTGCATGAAAGTTAGCTGTCATAAATGGTGCATTTCAGGTAAATGTTGACACAGGGAATTGTGCATTTGTTGATGAGAAGTAAGCTGAAGGTTATGCAGCACTGTACAAAGAAGGGAGTAAATATATGATAATTAGGAAAAATCCAGTGATTTTTACAACTCCTGAAGGAAGTGTTCACAAGCACATTACTTCATTTTTCAATAGTAATGCAGCATTTATTCCATTGGGATGGACTATCCCCAATTTCTTCCTTCCCACCTCAGAGGTTTAATTTAAAAATTTCAAGATCCAACTCTGTGTGTTTCAAGACTAAGATCTTGTATGCATTATAGGCTAGAGCTTGTAACATCATACCAGTCATGTATATGCTAACCTGGTACACAAAACATACATGCTAAATACTCACGTGATGTAAACACATCATATTCATTCAATCATAATTTCCAGACCATAACACAAAATAAAGAAAAATCTATTATATGGGAGTGCAGACAATGCTGCCTGACTAAAATACCAGAGTAGTGGTTCCCATTTTTATAAAAATGCAGGTGATGGGAGGGCTTGTTCCAGCTACAGAAGGATCACATTCCTCAGCCATCCTTGAAAAATGTACACCAAGATACAAGAAATGAGACTTCATCTGGTAGTTCAGCCTCTGATTTGCTGGAGGTAGTAACGTTTCTACCTTGGCCTTGTCCTTTCACAGTTGCTTGCAGGGCAAAGCCATGGGAGTTTGCTAGTACTCTGAGATGACATATGATCCTGTACGCTGGCGTGTCCTGTGGGAGATTCTAGGTAAGTGTTGTGTCTAGGGGCTGCTGCTACTGCAAGGCATTCAGGTTGGTCTGATTGTACGGAGCAAGAGTTTCACCTTCATTTTTGCTGTTAAGTTGAAGACATTTGTTGTAACAGTATTTAGTTTTGGTCAGTGTGCCGTCTCTGCAGAATAAAAAGTATAGTCATAGGATTGCATGTGAAGGGTGGAATGGATATGTATGTGCCCTGTCTCCTTTCATATTTATGATTTTAATAGACAGGATATAAAGGCAGCCTCTTTGTTATTTGTAGATGATGTTGTGCTCTTTGCCCAAAGTGATTAAAATCTTCACTGTGCAGAGTGATTTGCTGCCTAGTATGAAATGGCTGAGATGAAAATCAACAACTACAAATTAGAGGTAATAGTTGTCTTCAGGAAGTGGGTGGATTGCTGTTTGCAAGGGAGAAGTTTAAGGATATGAGGGGTCTTGTTTACAAGCAAAGATAGAAGGGCTTAGGAGAATGAGTAGAAAATGGATGCATGATTAGTAGTACTAATACAACTCTCAGAGGACAAGCACTTTAGGAACTGGCTAGATGAATAGATGTCTGGCCCGATGGATGGAAAGTAGCTAAAACTATATTTCAGCAGTTCTTGGTCACCCGTCCGTCACAAGCATGGCTTTTTTCTTTACTTGAAGAGAAAATTTCAGCTGGGTTATAAAATTAAAAATGAACTAGATAATAACTGAAATGTACAATTATAGTTTTTGTGATATTGTAATCTTACAGAAAGAATAATTTTAACTTAACTTAGATGGTGTTCATAGAATTAAGTACAACTATTGTTTTCCTGGTAGCAGAACAGAAGCAGCAACATATGTACGTTTAGCTTTACCTTCTCATTAAGAAAAACTGTCCTGTTTTCCTTCACGTTTATAAACTGAAGCTAAGGCTCTCTGAAAGGCCTTCTTAACTTTTTAGGTATAGA